>NC_069499.1:16852199-17079699 GCF_027579735.1 Bombina bombina | reverse complement strand
CCCTAATCTGCCGCTCCGTACACCGCCGCAACCTACGTTATCCCTATGTACCCCTAATCTGCTGCCCCTAACACCGCCGACCCCTATATTATATTTATTAACCCCTAATCTGCCGACCGGACCTCACCGCTACTCTAATAAATGTATTAACCCCTAAAGCTAAGTCTAACCCTAACACTAACACCCCCCTAAGTTAAATATAATTTAAATCTAACGAAATAAAATAAATCTAACTAAAGTATTCCTATTTAAAGCTAAATACTTACCTGTAAAATAAACCCTAATATAGCTACAATATAAATAATAATTATATTGTAGCTATTTTAGGATTAATATTTATTTTACAGGCAACTTTGTAATTATTTTAACCAGGTACAATAGCTATTAAATAGTTAATAACTATTTAATAGTTACCTAGTTAAAATAATTACAAAATTACCTGTAAAATAAATCCTAACCTAAGTTACAATTAAACCTTACACTACACTATCAATAAATTAATTAAATAAAATACCTACAATTATCTACAATTAAACCTAACACTACACTATCAATAAATTAATTAAATACAATACCTACAATTAAATACAATGAAATAAACTAACTAAAGTACAAAAAATAAAAAAGAACTAAGTTACAAAAAATAAAAAAATATTTACAAACATTAGAAAAAAATTACAACAATTTTAAACTATTTACACCTACTCTAAGCCCCCTAATAAAATAACAAAGACCCCCAAAATAAAAAAATGCCCTACCCTATTCTAAAATACACATAGAAAAGCTCTTTTACCTTACCAGCCCTGAAAAGGGCCCTTTGTGGGGCATGCCCCAAAGAATTCAACTCTTTTGCCTGTAAAAAAAAAACATACAATACCCCCCCAACATTACAACCCACCACCCACATACCCCTAATCTAACCCAAACCCCCCTTAAATAAACATAACACTAAGCCCCTGAAGATCTCCCTACCTTGTCTTCACCACGCCGGGTTCACCGATCGATCCAGAAGAGCCTCCGATGTCTTGAACCAAGCCCAAGCGGGGGGCTGAAGATGTCCATGATCCGGCTGAAGTCTTCATCCAAGCGGGAGCTGAAGAGGTCCATGATCCGACTGAAGTCTTCTATCAAGCGGCATCTTCAATCTTCTTTCTTCTGGATCCATGTAGTTCATCCCGCCGACGCGGAACATCCATCTTCACCGACGACTTCCCGACGAATGACGGTTCCTTTAAGGGACGTCATCCAAGATGGCGTCCCTCGAATTCCGATTGGCTGATAGGATTCTATCAGCCAATCGGAATTAAGGTAGGAAAATTCTGATTGGCTGATGGAATCAGCCAATCAGATTGAGCTCGCATTCTATTGGCTGTTCCGATCAGCCAATAGAATGCGAGCTCAATCTGATTGGCTGATTGGATCAGCCAATCGGATTGAACTTGAATCTGATTGGCTGATTCCATCAGCCAATCAGAATTTTCCTAACTTAATTCCGATTGGCTGATAGAATCCTATCAGCCAATCGGAATTCGAGGGACGCCATCTTGGATGACGTCCCTTAAAGGAACCGTCATTCGTCGGGAAGTCGTCGGTGAAGATGGATGTTCCGTGTCGGCGGGATGGACTACATGGAGCCGGAAGAAAGAAGATTAAAGATGCCGCTTGATAGAAGACTTCAGTCGGATCATGGACCTCTTCAGCTCCCGCTTGGATGAAGACTTCATCCGGATCATGGACATCTTCAGTCCCCCGCTTGGGCTTGGATCAAGACATTGGAGGCTCTTCTGGATCGATCGGTGAACCCGGCGTGGTGAAGACAAGGTAGGGAGATCTTCAGGGGCTTAGTGTTAGGTTTATTTAAGGGGGGTTTGGGTTAGATTAGGGGTATGTGGGTGGTAGGTTGTAATGTTGGGGGGGGGTATTGTATGTTTTTTTTTACAGGCAAAAGAGCTGAATTCTTTGGGGCATGCCCCTCAAAGGGCCCTTTTCAGGGCTGGTAAGGTAAAAGAGCTTTTCTATTTGTATTTTAGAATAGGGTAGGGCATTTTTTTATTTTGGGGGTCTTTGTTATTTTATTAGGGGGCTTAGAGTAGGTGTAATTAGCTTAAAATTGTTGTAATATTTTTCTAATGTTTGTAAATATTTTTTTATTTTTTGTAACTTAGTTCTTTTTTATTTTTTGTACTTTAGTTAGTTTATTTCATTGTATTTATTTGTAGGTATTGTATTTAATTAATTTATTGATAGTGTAGTGTTAGGTTTAATTGTAGATAATTGTAGGTAGTTTATTTAATTTATTTATTGATAGTGTAGTGTTAGGTTTAATTGTAACTTAGTTTAGGATTTATTTTACAGGTAATTTTTTAATTATTTTAACTAGGTAACTATTAAATAGTTATTAACTATTTACGTAATAGCTATTGTACCTGGTTAAAATAAATACAAAGTTGCCTGTAAAATAAATATTAATCCTAAAATAGCTACAATATAATTATAATTTATATTGTAGCTATATTACTGTTTATTTTACAGGTAAGTATTTAGCTTTAAATAGGAATAATTTATTTAATAAGAGTTAATTTATTTTGTTAGATTTAAATTATATTTAACTTAGGGGGGTGTTAGGGTTAGGGTTAGAATTAGCTTTAGGGGTTAAAAAATTTATTAGAGTAGCGGTGAGGTCCGGTCGGCAGATTAGGGGTTAATGCTTGAAGTTAGGTGGCGGCGATGTTAGGGAGGGAAGATTAGGGGTTAATACTATTTATTATAGGGTTATTGTCGCGGGAGTGAGGCGGATTAGGGGTTAATACATTTATTATAGTAGCGGTGAGGTCCAGTCGGCAGATTAGGGGTTAATAATTGTAGGTAGGCGACGTTGGGGGGGGCAGATTAGGGGTTAATAAATATTATGTAGGGGTCGGCGATGTTAGTGGCAGCAGATTAGGGGTACATAGGGATAACGTAGGTGGCGGCGGTGTGCGGTCGGCAGATTAGGGGTTAAAAAATTTTAATAGAGTGGTGGCGATGTGGGGGGACCTTGGTTTAGGGGTACATAGGTAGTTTATGGGTGTTAGTGTACTTTAGACCACAGTAGTTAAGAGCTTTATGAACCGGCGTTAGCCCAGAAAGCTCTTAACTACTGACTTTTTTCTGCGGCTGGAGTTTTGTCGTTAGATTTCTAACGCTCACTTCAGCCACGACTCTAAATACCGGCGTTAGAAAAATCCCATTGAAAAGATAGGATACGCAATTGACGTAAGGGGATCTGCGGTATGGAAAAGTCGCGGCTGGAAAGTGAGCGTTAGACCCTTTCCTGACTGACTCCAAATACCAGTGGGCGGTAAAAACCAGCGTTAGGAGCCTCTAACGCTGGTTTTGACGGCTAACGCCAAACTCTAAATCTAGGCGATAGGTTTTCCAACATTTATTGGTTTCAATAAATGTTGAAAAACCTATGAAAAGGAGAGAGTCTTTTTGTATGCCTATACTCATCTATGACTCAGGCTCTAAGAAGTCATGTTAGAGTTCTAACCTTACATGGAAACATATAAATATATATAAGTATGTGTTAACCAGAGCTCTGAGGATGCGCTATCCTGACGAGCGTTAACTTCAATTGCGCTCAATCATGTTTACTTTCAACTTGTAATTTAAGCACGCAAACACCCACAATAAAGCTCTTTTCGCTTACGTGTAACGGTTAGCGCTCCACTTGTAATTTGGCCCCCTATTTGTAGAACATTGTACAGCACCTGAAGTGATCAACTCATTTCATTTTATTTCAGGAAATTGGTAATCTTCTTCAGACCCGTGGGCACGAATGGGGGGTAACCACGGGCAGAAAGAGGAGATGTGGCTGGTTAGACCTTGTCATCCTAAGATATGCGCAAATGATCAATGGCTTCACTGCGTAAGTTTGGTGTTTGCTGTAACACATTGCGTAATGATTACACAGGTCAGATATATACTGTACATACATACATACACACATATAAACACACACATACATACATACACACTTATATATACACACACATACATACATACACACTTATATATACACACACATGCATACATAAATACACACTTATATATATATACACACATACATACATATATACATACACACATACATACATACATACACACTTATATATACACACACATACATACATACATACACACTTATACATACACACACGTACGTACGTACGTACGTACGTACGTACATACATACATACATACACACTTATATATACACACACATACATACATACATACACACTTATATATACACACACATACATAAATACACACTTATATATATACACACATACATACATATATACATACACACATACATACATACATACACACCTATATATACACACACATACATACATACACACTTATATATACACACACATATACATACATAAATACGCACTTATATATATACACACATACATATATACATACACACATACATACATACATACATACATACACACTTATATATACATACACATACATACATACACACTTATATATACACATACATACATATATACATACACACACATACATACACACTTATATTTACACATACATACATACACACTTATATATACACACATGCATACATGCATACACACTTATATATACACGCACATACATACATACATACACACTTATATATACACATACATACATATATACATACACACACATACATACATACATACATACACACTTATATATACATACACATACATACATACACACTTATATATACACACACATACATACATACACACTTATATATACACATACATACACACTTATATATACATACACATACATACATACACACTTATATATACACACACATACATACATACATACACACTTATATATACACACACATACATACATACACACTTATATATACACATACATAAATGCATACATATATATATATACATACATACACACTTATATATACACACACATGCATACATACATACACACTTATATATACACACACATACATACGTACACACTTATATATACACATACAAACATACATACATACACACTTATATATACACACACATACATACATACACACTTATACATACATATACACACATATACATACTGTACATACATACATACACACTTATACATACATACGTACACACTTATACATACATACACACACGCACACATACATACACACTTATACATACATATACACACACATATATACACACTTATACATACATATACACACACATCTTTCCTGCCTTGTCTTTAAGAGCCTTTCTGGGAAGCTCCCACCCTACCTGAGCAGAATGCTCTCCCCTGCTATTCCCACCTCCTATAACCTCCGATCCAATAACAGCACATTATTTAGCTTGCCTCAATACAAAAAAAAAGCAGCTCGATCCTCCTTTTCCTACAGAGCGCCACAATTATGGAATGACCTCCCTCACACTTTAAAAACTTCCCCAAGCCTAAAATCCTTTAAGAGATCCCTCTATACATATCTCAAAACAGAATGCTCCTGTCATGGATAAATATTTCATACCTGCTCTATGTTAAATGTTTGCATATAATGTGTATTTTTATTATTGTTTTTGTATTTTATTGTACCCTATTGTATCAATGCAATGTTTTGTGATCCCAGGACATACTTGAAAACGAGAGAAATCTCAATGTATCCTTCCTGGTAAAATATTTTATAAATAAATAAATAAATAAATATATACATACACACACATGAACACATGCATACAAATATACACACATACAAAATACAAAAACATACATACTGTACATACATTCACATATAAACTCACACATACATACATACACACATATAAACACACACACACACACATACACATATATACACACATGACTACAAATATACACACATACAAAATACAAAACATACAGTACATACTCTACATACATTCACATATAAACTCACACATACATACATACATACATACACACACATACATACACATATATACACACACACATACAAAATATAAAAACATACATACTGTACATACATTCACATATAAACTCACATATACATACATATACACACACACACATATATATAAACATGCATTGCACATATTATTATTATTATTATTATTAGGTTTTTGTAGAGTGCCAACAGATTCTGTAGCGCTATAAATATAGGCGGTATACAAGATAACATATATAGGGATCAAATGGGTAGAGGGCCCTGCCAAGAGTTGCACTGTTGTAGTCAGCTCTTAAGAAGGTGATCTACAAACAGCTGGATTCTTAGGCTTACATGCTAAGGGGGTTCAGGGGATAGAAATGGAGGAGAGGAACTGGTATAAAGTAAGGTTAGCGTAGGTTGTATGCTTCCCTGAACAGTAGAGTCTTTAGGGAGCGCTTGAAGCTTTCATAACTAGGGGAGAGTCTTGTGGAGCGAGGCAGAGAGTTCCACAAGATGGGAGCCAGTCTGGAGAAGTCCTGTAAACGGGAGTTTGATGAGGTGACAAGAGAGGAGGAGAGTAGGAGTTCATGAGCAGAGCGAAGGGGACGGGAGGGAGAGTATCTAGAGACAAGATCTGAGATATAGGGGGGAGCAGTGCAGTTGAGGGCTTTGTATGTCAGAATGAGGGTTTTGTGTTTGATCCTAGAGGCAAGAGGAAGCCAGTGAAGGGATTGGCATAGAGGTGCAGCAGATGAAGAGCGACGTGTAAGGAAGATGAGTCTGGCAGAGGCATTCATTATGGATTGTAAAGGAGCTAGGCGGCAGCTAGGTAGACCAGAGAGGACAGAGTTGCAGTAATCGAGATGGGAAAGGATGAGAGAGTGGATTAAAATCTTAGTTGTGTGGAAATGTCTAATTTTAAAGATTTTTTTAAGGTGGAATCGGCAGGCTTTAGCCAAGGACTGAAAGTGAGGAGTGAAAGAAAGGTCTGAGTCAAGTGTGACCCCAAGATATCGGGCATGCGGGGTATGGGTAATGATGGAATTATCAACAGATTTTGGAAGAAAGGGGAAAAATAAGGAGTTCAGTTTTGGAGAGATTTAGCTTGAGATAATGAGGGCATTCAAGATGAGATATGAGAAAGACAGTTAGTGACATGGGTTAGTAAAGAAAAAGAAGGTAGGTCTGGTGCAGAGAGGTAGATTAGGATGTCATCGGCATATAAATGTTATTGAAACCTGTGGGGCTTTATTAAGGAACATAATGATGATGTGTAGATTCAAAAGAGAAGGGGACAGAGGATAGAGCCTTGAGGTACCCCAACAGAAAGTGGTAACGGGGCAGAGGATGCTCCAGAGAAGGCTACATTAATGGTACGGTTAGATAGGAAGAAAACCACGAGAGAGCTGTGTCGCAGATGCCGAAGGATTGGAGGGTTTGGAGCAAAGAGGGTGGTCGACAGTGTCAAAGGCTGCAGACAGATCAAGGAGGATAAGCAGAGAGAAGTGACCTTTTGATTTTGCTGTAAGTTCGTTGTTGGTAACTTTGACAATTGCTGTCTCTATGGAGTGATGGGGACGAAATCCAGATTGCAGTGGGTCAAGAAGAGAGTTTAGTGTAAGGAAATGGGATAGACGTACACATACATACATAAATATATACATATATACACACATATATATGCACATACATACATGTACATATATTCATACACATATAAACATACACATACGTACATAAACATACACATACATACATACATATACATACATAACATACGTACATAAACATACACATACATATACATATATGCACATACATACATTACACATATATACATACACCTAAATTGCACATGCATACATATAGAGCAGTAATTACACATTTATATCAGACATATAGAGCAGTAATTACACATTTATATCAGACATATAGAGCAGTAATTACAAATTTATAGCAGACATATAGAGCAGTAGTTGCACATTTATATCAGACATATAGAGCAGTAATTACACATTTATACCAGACATATAGAGCAGTAATTACACATTTATATCAGACATACAGTATAGAGCAGTAATTACACATTTATATCAGACATACAGTATACAGGGAGTGCAGAATTATTAGGCAAATGAGTATTTTGACCACATCATCCTCTTTATGCATGTTGTCTTACTCCAAGCTGTATAGGCTCGAAAGCCTACTACCAATTAAGCATATTAGGTGATGTGCATCTCTGTAATGAGAAGGGGTGTGGTCTAATGACATCAACACCCTATATCAGGTGTGCATAATTATTAGGCAACTTCCTTTCCTTTGGCAAAATGGGTCAAAAGAAGGACTTGACAGGCTCAGAAAAGTCAAAAATAGTGAGATATCTTGCAGAGGGATGCAGCACTCTTAAAATTGCAAAGCTTCTGAAGCGTGATCATCGAACAATCAAGCGTTTCATTCAAAATAGTCAACAGGGTCGCAAGAAGCGTGTGGAAAAACCAAGGCGCAAAATAACTGCCCATGAACTGAGAAAAGTCAAGCGTGCAGCTGCCAAGATGCCACTTGCCACCAGTTTGGCCATATTTCAGAGCTGCAACATCACTGGAGTGCCCGAAAGCACAAGGTGTGCAATACTCAGAGACATGGCCAAGGTAAGAAAGGCTGAAAGAAGACCACCACTGAACAAGACACACAAGCTGAAACGTCAAGACTGGGCCAAGAAATATCTCAAGACTGATTTTTCTAAGGTTTCATGTACTGATGAAATGAGAGTGAGTCTTGATGGGCCAGATGGATGGGCCCGTGGCTGGATTGGTAAAGGGCAGAGAGCTCCAGTCCAACTCAGACGCCAGCAAGGTGGAGGTGGAGTACTGGTTTGGGCTGGTATCATCAAAGATGAGCTTGTGGGGCCTTTTCGGGTTGAGGATGGAGTCAAGCTCAACTCCCAGTCCTACTGCCAGTTTCTGGAAGACACCTTCTTCAAGCAGTGGTACAGGAAGAAGTCTGCATCCTTCAAGAAAAACATGATTTTCATGCAGGACAATGCTCTATCACACGCGTCCAAGTACTCCACAGCGTGGCTGGCAAGAAAGGGTATAAAAGAAGAAAATCTAATGACATGGCCTCCTTGTTCACCTGATCTGAACCCCATTGAGAACCTGTGGTCCATCATCAAATGTGAGATTTACTAGGAGGGAAAACAGTACACCTCTCTGAACAGTGTCTGGGAGGCTGTGGTTGCTGCTGCACGCAATGTTGATGGTGAACAGATCAAAACACTGACAGAATCCATGGATGGCAGGCTTTTGAGTGTCCTTGCAAAGAAAGGTGGCTATATTGGTCACTGATTTGTTTTTGTTTTGTTTTTGAATGTCAGAAATGTATATTTGTGAATGTTGAGATGTTATATTGGTTTCACTGGTAAAAATAAATAATTGAAATGGGTATATATTTGTTTTTTGTTAAGTTGCCTAATAATTATGCACAGTAATAGTCACCTGCACACACAGATATCCCCCTAAAATAGCTATAACTAAAAACAAACTAAAAACTACTTCCAAAACTATTCAGCTTTGATATTAATGAGTTTTTTGGGTTCATTGAGAACATGGTTGTTGTTCAATAATAAAATTAATCCTCAAAAATACAACTTGCCTAATAATTCTGCACTCCCTTTAGAGCAGTAAATTACACATTTATATCAGACATATAAAGCAGTAGTTACACATTTATATCAGACATATAGAGCAGTAGTTACACATTTATATCAGACATATAGAGCAGTAATTACACATTTATATCAGACATATAGAGCAGTAATTACACATTTATATCAGACATATAGAGCAGTAATTACACATTTATATCAGACATACAGTATAGAGCAGTAATTACACATTTATATCAGACATATAGAGCAGTAATTACACATTTATATCAGACATATAGAGCAGTAATTACACATTTATATCACACATATAGAGCAGTAATTACAAATTTATACCAGACATATAGAGCAGTAATTACACATTTATATGAGACATATAGAGCAGTAATTACACATTTATATCAGACATATAGAGCAGTAGTTACACATTTATATCAGACATATAGAGCAGTAATTACACATTTATATCAGACATATAGAGCAGTAATTACACATTTATATCAGACATACAGTATAGAGCAGTAATTACACATTTATATCAGACATACAATATAGAGCAGTAGTTACACATTTATATCAGACATATAGAGCAGTAATTACACATTTATACCAGACATATAGAGCAGTAATTACACATTTATATCAGACATATAGAGCAGTAATTACACATTTATATGAGACATATAGAGCAGTAATTACACATTTATACCAGACATATAGAGCAGTAATTACACATTTATATCAGACATATAAAGCAGTAATTACACATTTATATCAGACATATAGAGCAGTAGTTACACATTTATATCAGACATATAGAGCAGTAATTACACATTTATATCAGACATACAGTATAGAGCAGTAATTACACATTTATATCAGACATACAGTATAGAGCAGTAGTTACACATTTATATCAGACATATAGAGCAGTAATTACACATTTATACCAGACATATAGAGCAGTAATTACACATTTATATCAGACATATAGAGCAGTAATTACACATTTATACCAGACATATAGAGCAGTAATTACACATTTATATCAGACATATAAAGCAGTAATTACACATTTATATCAGACATATAGAGCAGTAGTTACACATTTATATCAGACATATAGAGCAGTAATTACACATTTATATGAGACATATAGAGCAGTAATTACACATTTATATCAGACATACAGTATAGAGCAGTAATTACACATTTATATCAGACATATAAAGCAGTAATTACACATTTATATCAGACATATAGAGCAGTAGTTACACATTTATATCAGACATTTAGAGCAGTAATTACACATTTATATCAGACATATAGATCAGTAATTACACATTTATATCAGACATATAGAGCAGTAATTACACATTTATATCAGACATATAGAGCAGTAGTTACACATTTATATCAGACATACAGTATAGAGCAGTAATTACACATTTATATCAGACATACAGTATAGAGCAGTAATTACACATTTATATCAGACATATAAAGCAATAATTACACATTTATATCAGACATATAGAGCAGTAATTACACATTTATATCAGACATACAGTATAGAGCAGTAATTACACATTTATATCAGACATATAAAGCAATAATTACACATTTATATCAGACATATAGAGCAGTAATTACACATTTATATCAGACATATAGAGAAGTAATTACACATTTATATCAGACATATAGAGCAGTAATTACACATTTATATCAGACATATAGAGCAGTAATTACACATTTATATCAGACATATAGAGCAGTAATTACACATTTATACCAGACATATAGAGCAGTAATTACACATTTATAGCAGACATATAGAGCAGTAGTTACACATTTATAGCAGACATATAGAGCAGTAATTACACATTTATACCAGACATATAGAGCAGTAAATACACATTTATATCAGACATACAGTATAGAGCAGTAATTACACATTTATATCAGACATATAGAGCAGTAATTACACATTTATATCAGACATATAGAGCAGTAATTACACATTTATATCAGACATATAGTAACATAGTAACATAGTAACATAGTAGATAAGGTTGAAAAAAAGACTGAAGTCCATCGAGTTCAACCTATACAAATCTGAAATACTTACAAAAAGCTCCAGTTAAGCTTAAATAACCCCATTAAAATGTGACCCATTTAATACTAGCAATCATATCCATGAATTTTGTTAGTATACAGAAACTTATCCAGACTATTTTTAAATGTATCTATGGTATTGGCATTCACTACCTCCTTTGGTAATGAGTTCCACAATTTTATTGCTCTCACAGTGAAAAAACGTTTCCGTTGCAGGAGATTAAATCTCCTTTCCTCCAACCTTAAATTATGACCTCTTGTCAGAAACAATTTTCTTGGAATAAACAGAGCTTCTGCCATCTCTGTATATGGGCCTTGAATATATTTATATAAAGTAATCATGTCACCTCTCAAGCGCCTTTTTTCTAAAGAAAACAGACCCAGTTTGGCTAGCCTCTCCTCATAGGTTAATTTCTCCAATCCCCTTATTAGCTTTGTGGCCCTTCTCTGTACTTTTTCTAGTTCTGCAATATCTTTTTTAGCAATTGGTCCCCAGAACTGCACTCCAAACTCAAGGTGAGGTCTTACCAGGGCTTTATATAATGACAGAATTATGCTTTCCTCCCTTGAATCAATACCTCTTTTAATACATGCTAGTATCTTATTAGCCTTAGAGCAGTAATTACACATTTATACCAGACATATAGAGCAGTAATTACACATTTATAGCAGACATATAGAGCAGTAGTTGCACATTTATATCAGACATATAGAGCAGTAATTACACATTTATATCAGACATATAGAGCAGTAATTACACATTTATATCAGACATATAGAGCAGTAATTGCACATTTATATCAGACATACAGTATAGAGCAGTAATTACACATTTATATCAGACATACAGTATAGAGCAGTAATTACACATTTATATCAGACATATAAAGCAGCAATTACACATTTATATCAGACATATAGAGCAGTATTTACACATTTATATCAGACATATAGATCAGTAATTACACATTTATATCAGACATATAGAGCAGTAATTACACATTTATATCAGACATATAGAGCAGTAGTTACACATTTATATCAGACATACAGTATAGAGCAGTAATTACACATTTATATCAGACATACAGTATAGAGCAGTAATTACACATTTATATCAGACATATAAAGCAATAATTACACATTTATATCAGACATATAGAGCAGTAATTACACATTTATATCAGACATACAGTATAGAGCAGTAATTACACATTTATATCAGACATATAAAGCAATAATTACACATTTATATCAGACATATAGAGCAGTAATTACACATTTATATCAGACATATAGAGAAGTAATTACACATTTATATCAGACATATAGAGCAGTAATTACACATTTATATCAGACATATAGAGCAGTAATTACACATTTATATCAGACATATAGAGCAGTAATTACACATTTATACCAGACATATAGAGCAGTAATTACACATTTATAGCAGACATATAGAGCAGTAGTTACACATTTATAGCAGACATATAGAGCAGTAATTACACATTTATACCAGACATATAGAGCAGTAAATACACATTTATATCAGACATACAGTATAGAGCAGTAATTACACATTTATATCAGACATATAGAGCAGTAATTACACATTTATATCAGACATATAGAGCAGTAATTACACATTTATATCAGACATATAGTAACATAGTAACATAGTAACATAGTAGATAAGGTTGAAAAAAAGACTGAAGTCCATCGAGTTCAACCTATACAAATCTGAAATACTTACAAAAAGCTCCAGTTAAGCTTAAATAACCCCATTAAAATGTGACCCATTTAATACTAGCAATCATATCCATGAATTTTGTTAGTATACAGAAACTTATCCAGACTATTTTTAAATGTATCTATGGTATTGGCATTCACTACCTCCTTTGGTAATGAGTTCCACAATTTTATTGCTCTCACAGTGAAAAAACGTTTCCGTTGCAGGAGATTAAATCTCCTTTCCTCCAACCTTAAATTATGACCTCTTGTCAGAAACAATTTTCTTGGAATAAACAGAGCTTCTGCCATCTCTGTATATGGGCCTTGAATATATTTATATAAAGTAATCATGTCACCTCTCAAGCGCCTTTTTTCTAAAGAAAACAGACCCAGTTTGGCTAGCCTCTCCTCATAGGTTAATTTCTCCAATCCCCTTATTAGCTTTGTGGCCCTTCTCTGTACTTTTTCTAGTTCTGCAATATCTTTTTTAGCAATTGGTCCCCAGAACTGCACTCCAAACTCAAGGTGAGGTCTTACCAGGGCTTTATATAATGACAGAATTATGCTTTCCTCCCTTGAATCAATACCTCTTTTAATACATGCTAGTATCTTATTAGCCTTAGAGCAGTAATTACACATTTATACCAGACATATAGAGCAGTAATTACACATTTATAGCAGACATATAGAGCAGTAGTTGCACATTTATATCAGACATATAGAGCAGTAATTACACATTTATATCAGACATATAGAGCAGTAATTGCACATTTATATCAGACATACAGTATAGAGCAGTAATTACACATTTATATCAGACATACAGTATAGAGCAGTAATTACACATTTATATCAGACATATAAAGCAGCAATTACACATTTATATCAGACATATAGAGCAGTATTTACACATTTATATCAGACATATAGAGCAGTAATTACACATTTATATCAGACATATAGAGCAGTAATTACACATTTATATCAGACATATAGAGCAGTAATTACACATTTATATCAGACATATAGAGCAGTAATTACACATTTATACCAGACATATAGAGCAGTAATTACACATTTATAGCAGACATATAGAGCAGTAATTACACATTTATACCAGACATATAGAGCAGTAATTACACATTTATATCAGACATACAGTATAGAGCAGTAATTACACATTTATATCAGACATATAGAGCAGTAATTACACATTTATATCAGACATATAGAGCAGTAATTACACATTTATACCAGACATATAGAGCAGCAATTACACATTTATAGCAGACATATAGAGCAGTAGTTACACATTTATATCAGACATATAGAGCAGTAATTACACATTTATACCAGACATATAGAGCAGAAATTACACATTTATATCAGACATACAGTATAGAGCAGTAATTACACATTTATGTCAGACATATAAAGCAGTAGTTACACATTTATATCAGACATATAGAGCAGTAGTTACACATTTATATCAGACATATAAAGCAGTAGTTACACATTTATATCAGACATATAGAGCAGTAGTTACACATTTATATCAGACATATAGGACTCTAGTTATGAAGCTCCTTACGTACCTGCCTTCGCCGGCCCCAATACGCTCGCCTAAGCTCGCCTCACATCACCGCTGCGGACCTGAATACGCTCGCCAAAGTTATCAATAAATCTGTCAAAATGCTGCGCACCAAGTACGGGGTGATGATCAGCGGACTGTGATAGTTATCAATCATCAATCTCGCTGCTCTTTGGCTTTTTTACAGCTTTATTGATACCCCTGTCACTAAGCACTCACACTATACTATACTGTTCTACCCCCTATAAGGGCGCCCCCAGAGCCCCCCACAACTAAATATAGTTATTAACCCCTAAACCGCCACTCTTAGACCCCACCGCAACTATAATAAATATATTAACTCCTAAACCGCCGCTCCCGGACCCCGCCGCAACTATAATAAATATATTAACCCCTAAACCGCCGCTCCCGGACCCCGCCGCAACTCTAATAAATATGTTAACCCCTAAACCGCCTCTCCTAAACCCCGCCGCAACTATAATAAATATGTTAACCCCTAAACCGCCGCTTCCGGACCCCCACCGCCACCTACATAATACCTATTAACCCCTATCCTGCCCCCCTATACCGCCGCCACCTATTATAAATTTATTAACCCCTATCCTGCCCCCCCTACACCGCCGCCACTATAATAAAATTATTAACCCCTAAACCTAAGTCTAACACTAACCCTAACACCCCCCTAACTTAAATATAAATTAAATAAAACTAAATACTTACCTATAAAATAAACCCTAATATAGCTACAATATAACTAATAATTACATTGTAACTATTTTAGGATTTATTTTTATTTTACAGGCAACTTTGTATATATTTTAACTAGGTACAATAGCTATTAAATAGTTATTAACTATTTTTTTTTTTTATTTACTTTTTATTGAAGTTCAATTTACGGCATACAAACAACATTTGTCAATGCAGTCAATATAGAAATAATTAATAAGACAGTTCCAAATGTACATATCAAATTATAGAACATTAAGTAAAACAAACAATAAACATACTATTTGCCAATGCAGTTTACGAGCCTTCCCAACAGTAAATGGGGCCACTTTCGGACCTCACACAATGAAAAAGAAGATAAAGCGTTAGAAGGCTACCCTGGATGTAATGGAATTACTTTTGAATCCCAAACAGTGAACTTCAGTTTTCTTAGTATATAGAGTCCCAGGCGTAAATTAGGATGATCAATAACATATAAAGTGACCACCACAACGATGGTACAATTCCCATATGGAAATAACATGGTAAGACAAACATTCAGAGACTCTTCTGGAAGACTATGGCGATCAGCCCAGCTGAATAAAATGTAGTAATTAGAGTCATTACTGTGGTAGTATGAATGAATAAATGCTAGGGAGGTATTTATATTGCGGCATGTGCAAGATAAGCCGCACATTTAACCCTCCTAAATTAGGAGGTATATTATGGGGGGGGGGGAGGTGGTAAGTTAAGTACTATGGCAAAAATATATAGCGTAGAAAGCTTTTAAGATGTAGGGTATCTACTGTAAATAGATAAGGCGACCCTCAAGGGTTTACGTTATATGTTGGCAACTATAAGATCAATGGCTACTATGTAAACAACACTTAACTGCTAGAATTCCACATGTAGAGTAAGCTTCTCAAAGCTCTTAATAGTATAAATAGGGTAGAAGATTAAAACCTATGGAGACTGACATGGTGACGCTATGCGAGGTAACAAGATATAAAATAGTCCTATATGTGTCTTACCCTTTTATAAATATATATCTATGGACACAGGTCTATAATAAATGTATAGAGTAGTAGAATTGTATACAGATAATGCTATAGGTAGGGGCTAAAGAGTGCCACATATATTTTTATTTTTAAGACTGACTGAACCAGAGTCCTAGGTGCAAGCGCGTCCAATCTGCTGGGCTAAAAAGAGCTGCATTTCTGTAAATCAATTGCCTTAAGTCCCATCTCCTGGGTACGGGCCCTATACCCAGTAAGAACCCGAGACATGATGTAGCAGTAAGGTGTTAGGTATGCACTCTTCGGAAATTTTAGTGTCAGTCTTTTAGTGGTATAATAAAAAGTGTTGCACCTCAAGTATATGCTCACTAAACTATAAATTAGGAAAGGTTGGTAGATTTTAAGGGAGACCATAGCAGCAGTCTAACGTTATCTAGATAAGGATATCCTAAATTGCATCGTATACATTAAACTAGGCATCTTCCATCCCCTTATACTATGAGTGTAAAACCATGCACAAACTCAATAACCTGTGAACCTAGGTGTGAAAGCTCCTGAGGGCTTAATTATAAAAGAGGGAGAGGTACACCTTCAGTACACTATTAAATATGGCTCCAAGTACACGCCAATATGTATATTATGTCTAATAATGATTAGCAATGCGCTAGTCAGATAGCCAGTCTAACATTGAGTAGTAAAAATACAGGCATGACAGGAGTATCTGTACAAATATAACAATAATTTCACTTCTATATATATTAGTGCAATATAACCTAATATGTACACAGATGTATGAGAGTTAAAGCCTCAAGTTCTAGCTGGCAGAGATGTAATACATAAGCAAAATTAAGCTATAGATTGGGCACAAACTGAGTAGGCTTGCGGTGAGAATACATCTTTACAGTTTGAGTGTCAGTAGTAAAATGCCCAAAGTAAATGGAGGTGCTGTCTCTCATTAGCTATAGCAAACCCTGTTGCTCAGTGACCAGCGACAAAACCATGGGAGCAACTCCAAATGTAGTGGCCTTGGGAGTCAAAGCTATGCAGGGGGTTAGTTAGTAGGGCAACCTCATGGGCAAATTAAATGTAACCTGCTCCAGAACCAGTCTCCTAGTGAAGCTACTGCTGTAAGCCTCCAGGGTCCCACTGAAAATGTAACCGGTTCTGATAATGGATACGGTATGACAAGAGGGCTAATGAAGAGCAGAAGATCTGTAGCCCAGTAAGAGTCACTTTGGGAGGCCGGGATTCGATGAAGGATAGGGCCAGCTGTATGTTCTTTGGCCGCCCTCTGTGTGCTTGTTCCAGGAGTGTCTGCAGCTCTCCAGCAGCATGAACCAGCAGGGCAGACTTCTTATCCAGCAACCAGCCGATGACACATGGGGTAGACGGCTGATCAGTACAGAGGTCAGTGTGCCTATTGGGAACCTGAGCCTGCAGATCAGGAGAAGACGGCCTCTTAAAAAAAACTGAGTCTGAGACAAGCTGATACTCCCTCGTGGTTGTATTTCCTTTTGCCGGCAGACTAATAACTGCAGGGGCGGCAGGCAGCAGCGGTGGGGATCCTACCACCTTGTCACCTCCACCACATATTCCGGTAGTGACGGGTCTTAAGGGTGTAAATGCCTCTTGTATGTGCCCCAAAAAGGCGAGACGGTGTTCCCGCAGCAGTGAGCCGATTGCTTCCAATATGGCGCCGGGAGTCGCCATTTTTCATAAAGTATGAGAGGTGCTGCAAGAGTTATTGAGGTTAGGGGCGACACTACATTCACCAGCCTGAATATTTTAGTGTTGTAGGAACAAACAGAGTAGCAGCGAACATAGATCCTCTGTCCTCGGGAGAGGCTTAGTAAAACATATCCGCCAATTGGTTTCAAATGGGACTCTCAAGCTTCGTAGCGGTTTAACAGATCCTCTACGCTGCTCCAAGGCTAGAGCCGACAGTCTCCTCCACTAACAGAGTAGCGTGCTGCAATTGTTTGGGGCGTGAGCTGAATGTTGTGACGTGGTGCACGCTTGACGGCTGAGCAAGCCGTAATACCAACTCCAGAAAAACCACATTAAAGCAGCACTCTTTAAGGAAAGATAAAAAGTCTCTTTATTAAGGTCCTTTAAAATAACACAATCCAACAATGGGGGTAAACACAAGACATCCTTACGCGTTTCGTGCCCAACTGGCACTTAGTCATAGGATAATCTGAGTGTCTGCTGCTCCACACCTTTATACGCTAAACGCCCAAAGCAATCAGCTGAGCACCATTAGCCAAAATGTATTCTTAAAGGGATGGAGCAGTGTCACTCATGTTGCATATTAAAAACACTGTTACAATTACATTGCACTGAAGAAATCAAAATTACTATGATGTGAACTTGGGGTTAAAAAACACACATAAGTAAATGAATGTATCACTTTATACAAAACCTGCCAAAATTAGACAAGGGAATAAACATACATTATACAAATATTATTAACCCCAAGTACAACGTTATAGAAGAAATTACAAAGTTATAGAAATTTGTATGTCTCCATCTCATATTTGAGATGAAGTTTTATCTTGCTGAATTCTGTGAATATGTCATGTAAATATATTATAATCAATGTATATGTCACATTGTTATTTGTATTAAATATATATTTGATCCAATCAAAATATTCATATGTATGACAGTTCACCTAATACCACAAGACAATTATTTTTCAAAAACAATATAGTTTCCGCTGGATTCTGTGATCTTGCCATATTGTCATTCATATAGAATATGTAATGAATCACATCAATAGATTCATATATATGACAATTCACCCAATACAGCAGAATACTTTTATATCCAAAAACAGGAAATGCTAGATCAAATAATTCTCAATTATCCTTTGATACCTAAGAAAAGATATAGAGAGATACAAAAAAGAGAAAAGAGAAAAGAGAAAAGACGGGAAAATGATAAGCAAGAACCCTGAAGTCCAAAATACATTAAGGTTTACCCTATTATACATTAAGGTTATACCCTATTATGCGCTTGGGAGGGAGCTTGGGAGGGAGATGAGAAGGTTTCTCGTTAATTTTTCAGCTGCCGCAGGGTGCTAGCATCATAAAAGGTGCCTTTGCTGGAAGGATTATATGTCCTTGGGGTACTTTTATCCCAATTTAATACATATTTTTAAGCTTATTGTCAGGAGCCTCGAGGTTCTGCGTCTTGTCTCAATGCATGTTGGCTCCGCCCCCCAGTTATTAACTATTTAATAGCTACCTAGTTAAAATAATTAAAAAATTACCTGTAAAATAAATCCTAACCTAAGTTACAATTAAACCTAACACTACACTATCATTAAATTAATTATTCCAATTTAAAACTAAATACTTACCTGTAAAATAAACCCTCACGGCTAGATTTAGAGTTTTGTCGGTAACGACCCGCGTAGCTAACGCATGCTTTTTTTTCCCCGGACCTTTTAAATACCGCTGATATTTAGAGTTCACAGAATGGCTGCGTTTTCAGTGCGTTAGGCTCCAAAAAAGGAGCGTAGAGCATAATTTACCGCCACTGCAACTCTCGATACCAGCAGTGCTTACGGACGCGGCCAGCTTCAAAAACGTGCTTGTGCACGATTCCCCCATAGGAAACAATGGGGCTGTTTGAGCTGAAAAAAACCTAACACCTGCAAAAAAGCAGCGTTCAGCTCCTAACGCAGCCCCATTGTTTCCTATGGGAAAACACTTCCTATGTCTGCACCTAACAACCAAACATGTACCCCGAGTCTAAACACCCCTAACCTTAAACTTATTAACCTCTAATCTGCCGCCCCCGCTATCGCTGACCCCTGCATATTATTATTAACCCCTAATCTGCCGCTCCGTACACCGCCGCAACCTACGTTATCCCTATGTACCCCTAATCTGCTGCCCATAACACCGCCGACCCCTATATTATATTTATTAACCCCTAATCTGCCCCCCACAACGTCGCCTCCACCTACCTACAATTATTAACCCCTAATCTGCCGACCGGACGTCACCGCTACTATAATAAATGTATTAACCCCTAATCCGCCTCACTAACCCTATAATAAATAGTATTAACCCCTAATCTGCCCTCCCTAACATCGCCGACACCTAACTTCAAGTATTAACCCCTAATCTGCCGACCGGACCTCACCGCTTCTCTAATAAATGTATTAACCCCTAAAGCTAAGTCTAACCCTAACCCTAACACAGTTAAATATAATTTAAATCTAACTAAATAAATTAACTCTTATTAAATAAATTAATCCTATTTAAAGCTAAATACTTACTTGTAAAATAAACCCTAATATAGCTACAATATAAATTATAATTATATTGTAGCTATTTATTTTAGGATTAATATTTATTTTACAGGCAACTTTGTAATTATTTTAACCAGGTACAATAGCTATTAAATAGTTAATAACTATTTAATAGCTACCTAGTTAAAATAATTACATAATTACCTGTAAAATAAATCCTAACCTAAGTTACAATTAAACCTAACACTACACTATCAATAAATTAATTAAATAAACTACCTACAATTATCTACAATTAAACCTAACACTACACTATCAATAAATTAATTAAATACAATACCTACAAATAAATACAATTAAATAAACTAACTAAAGTACAAAAAATAAAAAATAACTAAAATATTTACAAACATTAGAAAAATATTACAACAATTTTAAACTAATTACACCTACTCTAAGCCCCCTAATAAAATAACAAAGACCCCAAAATAAAAAAAAATGCCCTACCCTATTCTAAATTAAAAAAGTTCAAAGCTCTTTTACCTTACCAGCCCTCAAAAGGGCCTTTTGCGGGGCATGCCCCAAAGAAAACTGCTCTTTTGCCTGTAAAAGAAAAATACAACCCCCCCCAACATTAAAACCCACCACCCACATACCCCTAATCTAACCCAAACCCCCGTTAAAAAAACCTAACACTACCCCCCTGAAGATCATCCTACCTTGAGTTGTCTTCACTCAACCGAGCCACCGATGGAACTGAAGAGGAGATCCGAAGCGGCAGAAGTGATCCTCCAAGGGGCGCTGAAGAAATCTTCCATCCGATGAAGTGATCCTCCAGGCGGCGCTGAAGAAGTCTTCTATCCGGGCGATGTCATCTTCCAAGCGGGGTCTTCAATCTTCTTTCTTCAGGATCCATCTTGCAGACCTCCTGCTGGCCCGACGGACTACCGACGAATGAAGGCTCCTTTAAGGGACGTCATCCAAGATGGCGTCCCTCGAATTCCGATTGGCTGATAGGATTCTATCAGCCAATCGGAATTAAGGTAGGAAAATTCTGATTGGCTGATGGAATCAGCCAATCAGATTCAAGTTCAATCAGATTGGCTGATCCAATCAGCCAATCAGATTGAGCTTGCATTCTATTGGCTGTTCCGATCAGCCAATAGAATG
This sequence comes from Bombina bombina, assembly GCF_027579735.1. Classification (NCBI taxonomy): domain Eukaryota; kingdom Metazoa; phylum Chordata; class Amphibia; order Anura; family Bombinatoridae; genus Bombina; species Bombina bombina. The sequence continues at coordinate 17,057,448 of NC_069499.1, read as the reverse complement.
CGAGCTTAATCTGATTGGCTGATCCAATCAGCCAATCGGATTGAACTTGAATCTGATTGGCTGATTCCATCAGCCAATCAGAATTTTCCTACCTTAAAGGGACAGTACACTGTAAAATTGTTTTTCCATAAATGTATTTTAAATGACTTGTTATACCAACTGCAGAGTATAAAATATTTGAGAAGTTGCATTTTCTGGTTTATTTGTGTATCTGAAGTAGCTGGTTTTGTGCTTGAAACCACAGCCTATTACAATGGGTTGAACTTCAGGTAATATCAGATCTCATTATGTTATCACTTTTATGTACACAGACTTGCTTCCTTATATTATATTTGTCTGGAACACCAAAGCTCAATACATAGAGAGAACAATGGAAAATTATCCTTTTATTACTTAACTATCATGCCCCCACTGAGGGTGTAATCTCTTCTGCTGGCTGTGTTTACTTAGGCTTGTCAATAGCATATACGCAAGTATCAAAACGTTCAGTATAGGTTGGGAAACCACAAGCTAAATCAGCTATTTCAAATGCTGAAATATGAGTAAAGGAGCTACTTGCAACCAATTTAATACACTCTAGCAGGTAGAAAGGATCATTGGGAATAATTTAAATGGGAGAAAGTTTTTGGGTGAACTGTCTCTTTAATTCTTAGTGTTAGACAGGTTTAGGGGTTAATAATTTTATTACAGTGGCGGCGGTTTAGGGGGGGCAGGATAGGGCAGATTAGGGGTTAATAAGTTTAATATAGGTTGTGGCGGGGTCCGGGAGCGGAGATTTAGGGGTTAAACTATTTATTTAGTTGCGGCGAGGTCCGGGATCAGCAGGATAGGAGTTAATAATTTTATTATTGGTGGCGACGGTATAGGGGGGGCAGGATAGGGGTTACTAGGTATAATGTAGGTGGCGGCGGTGTCCGGGAGCGGCGGTTTAAGGGTTAATACATTTATAAGAGTTGCGGCTGGGTCTAGGAGCGGTGGTTTAGGGGTTAATAACTTTATTGAGTTGCGGGGGGCTCCGGGGGCGCCGGTATAGGGGGTAGAACAGTGTAGTTAGTGTGGGTGCTTAGTGACAGGCTAGCAATAAAGCTGGGAAAAAGCCGAAGAGCAGCGAGATCGGATGAGTGATAACTATCACAGTCCGCTGCTGATCGCCCCGTACTTGGTGCGCAGCTTTTTGACAGCTTTATTGATAACTTAGGCGAAATTTTTCAGGTCCGCGGCAGCGATGGTAGGCGAGCTTAGGCGGGCGTATTGAGCCGGCGAAGGCAGGTAAAGTAGACGGCTTGATAACTAGGCCCCTTAGTGAGATACTCTGTTCTCAGGGTAAAAAGTGGGTTTATGGAATTCCACCAGAGAAATATTAGTACTAGCATCATTATTATAGACTCTCACCAGGGAAATAGTAGTACTAGCAGCATTCTTATAGACTCTCACCAGTGAAATAGTAGTACTAGCAGCATTCTTATAGACTCACCAGTGAAATAGTAGTACTAGCAGCATTCTTATAGACTCTCACCAGTGAAATAGTAGTACTAGCAGCATTCTTATAGACTCTCACCAGTGAAATAATAGTACTAGCAGCATTCTTATAGACTCTCACTAGGGAAATAGTGGTACTAGCAGCATTCTTATAGACCCTCACTAGGGAAATAATAGTACTAGCAGCATTCTTATCGACTCTCACCAGAGAAATAGTAGTACTAACAGCATTCTTATAGACTCTCACCAGGGAAATAGTAGTACTATCAGCATTCTTATAGATTCTCACCAGGGAAATAGTAGTACTAGCAGCATTCCTATAGACTCTCACCAGGGAAATAGTAGTACTAGCAGCATTCTTATAGACTCTCACCAGTGAAATAATAGTACTAGCAGCATTCTTATAGACTCTCACTAGGGAAATAGTGGTACTAGCAGCATTCTTATAGACCCTCACTAGGGAAATAATAGTACTAGCAGCATTCTTATCGACTCTCACCAGAGAAATAGTAGTACTAACAGCATTCTTATAGACTCTCACCAGGGAAATAGTAGTACTATCAGCATTCTTATAGATTCTCACCAGGGAAATAGTAGTACTAGCAGCATTCTTATAGACTCTTAACAGTGAAATAGTAGTACTAGCAGTATTCTAATAGACACTCACCAGGGAAATAGTAGTACTAGCAGCATTCTTATAGACTCTCATCAGGGAAATAGTAGTACTAGCAGTATTCTTATAGACTCTCACCAGGGAAATAGTAGCACTAGCAGCATTCTTATAGAATCTCACCAGGGAAATAGTAGTACTCGCAGCATTGTTATAGACTCTCACCAGGGAAATAGTAGTACTAGCAGCATTCTATAGACTCTCACCATTGAAATAGTAGTACTTGCAGCATTCTTATAGACTCTCACCAGGGAAATAGTACTACTAACAGCATTCTTATAGACTCTCACCAGGGAAATAGTAGTACTAGCAGCATTCTTATAGACTCTCACCAGGGAAATAGTAGTACTATCAGCATTCTTATAGACTCTCACCAGTGAAATAATAGTACTAGCAGCATTCTTATAGACTCTCACTAGGGAAATAGTGGTACTAGCAGCATTCTTATAGACCCTCACTAGGGAAATAATAGTACTAGCAGCATTCTTATAGACTCTCACCAGAGAAATAGTAGTACTAACAGCATTCTTATAGACTCTCACCAGGGAAATAGTAGTACTATCAGCATTCTTATAGATTCTCACCAGGGAAATAGTAGTACTAGCAGCATTCTTATAGACTCTCAACAGGGAAATAATAGTACTAGCAGCATTCTTATAGACTCTTAACAGTGAAATAGTAGTACTAGCAGTATTCTAATAGACACTCACCAGGGAAATAGTAGTACTAGCAGCATTCTTATAGACTCTCATCAGGGAAATAGTAGTACTAGCAGTATTCTTATAGACTCTCACCAGGGAAATAGTAGCACTAGCAGCATTCTTATAGAATCTCACCAGGGAAATAGTAGTATTAGCAGCATTCTTATAGACTCTCACCAGGGAAATAGTAGTACTCGCAGCATTGTTATAGACTCTCACCAGGGAAATAGTAGTACTAGCAGCATTCTATAGACTCTCACCATTGAAATAGTAGTACTAGCAGCATTCTTATAGACTCTCACCAGGGAAATAGTACTACTAACAGCATTCTTATAGACTCTCACCAGGGAAATAGTAGTACTAGCAGCATTCTTATAGACTCTCACCAGGGAAATAGTAGTACTATCAGCATTCTTATAGACTCTCACCAGTGAAATAATAGTACTAGCAGCATTCTTATAGACTCTCACTAGGGAAATAGTGGTACTAGCAGCATTCTTATAGACCCTCACTAGGGAAATAATAGTACTAGCAGCATTCTTATAGACTCTCACCAGAGAAATAGTAGTACTAACAGCATTCTTATAGACTCTCACCAGGGAAATAGTAGTACTATCAGCATTCTTATAGATTCTCACCAGGGAAATAGTAGTACTAGCAGCATTCTTATAGACTCTCAACAGGGAAATAATAGTACTAGCAGCATTCTTATAGACTCTTAACAGTGAAATAGTAGTACTAGCAGTATTCTAATAGACACTCACCAGGGAAATAGTAGTACTAGCAGCATTCTTATAGACTCTCATCAGGGAAATAGTAGTACTAGCAGTATTCTTATAGACTCTCACCAGAGAAATAGTAGCACTAGCAGCATTCTTATAGAATCTCACCAGGGAAATAGTAGTATTAGCAGCATTCTTATAGACTCTCACCAGGGAAATAGTAGTACTCGCAGCATTGTTATAGACTCTCACCAGGGAAATAGTAGTACTAGCAGCATTCTATAGACTCTCACCATTGAAATAGTAGTACTAGCAGCATTCTTATAGACTCTCAACAGGGAAATAGTACTACTAACAGCATTCTTATAGACTCTCACCAGGGAAATAGTAGTACTAGCAGCATTCTTATAGACTCTCACCAGGGAAATAGTAGTACTATCAGCATTCTTATAGACTCTCACCAAGGAAATAGTAGTATTAGCAGCATTCTTATAGACTCTCGCCAGGGAAATAGTAGTACTAACAGCATTCTTATAGACTCTCACCAGGGAAATAGTAGTATTAGCAGCATTCTTATAGACTCTCAACAGGGAAATAGTAGTACTAGAAGCATTCTTATAGACTCTCACCAGGGAAAGAGTAGAGCATTCTTATAGACTCTCAGCAGGGAAATAGTAGTACTAGCAGCATTCTTATAGACTTTCACCAGGGAAATAGTACTAGCAGCATTCTTATAGACTTTCAGCAGGGAAATAGTAGTACTAGCAGCATTCTTATAGACTCTCACCAGGGAAATAGTAGTACTAGCAGCATTCTTCTTATAGAATATCATTAGGGAAATAGTAGTACTAGCAGTATTCCTATAGAACCTCACCAGGGAAATAGTAGTACTGGCAGCATTCTTATAGACTCTCACCAGGGAAATAGTAGTACTAGCAGCATTCTTATAGACTCTCACCAGGGAAATAGTAGTACTAGCAGCATTCTTATAGAATCTCACCAGGGAAATAGTAGTACTAGCAGCATTCTGATATACTCTCACAAGGGAAATAGTAGTACTAGCAGCATTCTTATAGACACTCACCAGGGAAATAGTAGTACTAGCAGCATTCCTATAGAACCTCACCAGGGAAATAGTAGTACTGGCAGCATTCTTATAGACTCTCACCAGGGAAATAGTAGTACTAGCAGCATTCTTATAGACTCTCACCAGGGAAATAGTAGTACTAGCAGCATTCTTCTTATAGAATAGTACTAGTAGTACTAGCAGCATTCTTATATACTCTCACAAGGGAAATAGTAGTACTAGCAGCATTCTTATAGACACTCACCAGGGAAATAGTAGTACTAGCAGCATTCCTATAGAACCTCACCAGGGAAATAGTAGTACTGGCAGCATTCTTATAGACTCTCACCAGGGAAATAGTAGTACTGGCAGCATTCTTATAGAATCTCACCAGGGAAATAGTAGTACTAGCAGCATTCTTATATACTATCACAAGGGAAATAGTAGTACTAGCAGCATTCTTATAGACTCTCACCAGGGAAATAGTAGTACTGGCAGCATTCTTATAGACTCTCACCAGGGAAATAGTAGTACTAGCAGCATTCTTATAGACTCTCACCAGGGAAATAGTAGCACTGGCAGCATTCTTATAAACTCCCACCAGGGAAATAGTTGTACTAGCAGCATTCTTATAGACTCTCGTCAGGGAAATAGTAGTACTAGCAGCATTCTTATAGATTCTCGCCAGGGAAATAGTAGTACTAGTAGCATTCTTATAGACTCTCTCAAAGGAAATAGTAGTACTAGCAGCATTCTTATAGACTCTCACCAGGGAAACAGTAGTACTAGCAGCATTCTTATAGACTGTCACCAGGGAAATAGTAGTACTAGCAGCATTCTTATAGACTCTCACAAAGGAAATAGTACTAGCAGCATTCTTATAGACTCTCACCAGGGAAATAGTAGTACTAGCAGCATTCTTCTTATAGAATATCATTAGGGAAATAGTAGTATAGCAGCATTCTTATAGACTCTTACAAAGGAAATAGTAGTACTAGCAGCATTCTTATAGACTCTCACCAGGGAAATATTAGTACTAGCAGCATTATTATAGACTCTTACCAGGGAAATAGTAGTACTAGCAGCATTCTTATAGAATCTCACCAGGGAAATAGTAGTACTAGCCGCATTCTTATAGACTCTCACCAGGGAAATAGTAGAACTAGCAGCATTCTTATAGACTCTCACCAGGGAAATATTAGTACTAGCAGCATTATTATAGACTCTCACCAGGGAAACAGTAGTACGGGCAGGATTCTTATAGACTCTCACCAGGGAAATAGTAGTACTAGCAGCATTCTTATAGACTCTCACCAGGGAAATAGTAGTACTAGCAGCATTCTTATAGACTCTCACCAGGGAAATAGTAGTACTAGCAGCATTCTTATAGACTCTCACCAGGGAAATAGTAGTACTAGCAGCATTCTTATAGAATCTCACCAGGGAAATAGTAGTACTAGCCGCATTCTTATAGACTCTCACCAGGGAAATAGTAGAACTAGCAGCATTCTTATAGACTCTCACCAGGGAAATAGTAGTACTAGGAGCATTCTTATAGACTCTGACCAGGGAAATAGTATTACTAGCAGCATTCTTATAGACTCTCACCAGGGAAATAGTAGTACTAGCAGCATTCATATAGACTCCCACCAGGGAAATAGTAGTACTAGCAGCATTCCTATAGAACCTCACCAGAGAAATATTAGTACTAGCAGCATTCTTATAGACTCTCACCAGGGAAATAGTAGTACTAGCAGCATTCTTATAGACTCTCACCAGTGAAATAATAGTACTAGCAGCATTCTTATAGACTCTCACTAGGGAAATAGTGGTACTAGCAGCATTCTTATAGACCCTCACTAGGGAAATAATAGTACTAGCAGCATTCTTATAGACTCTCACCAGAGAAATAGTAGTACTAACAGCATTCTTATAGACTCTCACCAGGGAAATAGTAGTACTATCAGCATTCTTATAGATTCTCACCAGGGAAATAGTAGTACTAGCAGCATTCTTATAGACTCTCAACAGGGAAATAATAGTACTAGCAGCATTCTTATAGACTCTTAACAGTGAAATAGTAGTACTAGCAGTATTCTAATAGACACTCACCAGGGAAATAGTAGTACTAGCAGCATTCTTATAGACTCTCATCAGGGAAATAGTAGTACTAGCAGTATTCTTATAGACTCTCACCAGAGAAATAGTAGCACTAGCAGCATTCTTATAGAATCTCACCAGGGAAATAGTAGTATTAGCAGCATTCTTATAGACTCTCACCAGGGAAATAGTAGTACTCGCAGCATTGTTATAGACTCTCACCAGGGAAATAGTAGTACTAGCAGCATTCTATAGACTCTCACCATTGAAATAGTAGTACTAGCAGCATTCTTATAGACTCTCAACAGGGAAATAGTACTACTAACAGCATTCTTATAGACTCTCACCAGGGAAATAGTAGTACTAGCAGCATTCTTATAGACTCTCACCAGGGAAATAGTAGTACTATCAGCATTCTTATAGACTCTCACCAAGGAAATAGTAGTATTAGCAGCATTCTTATAGACTCTCGCCAGGGAAATAGTAGTACTAACAGCATTCTTATAGACTCTCACCAGGGAAATAGTAGTATTAGCAGCATTCTTATAGACTCTCAACAGGGAAATAGTAGTACTAGAAGCATTCTTATAGACTCTCACCAGGGAAAGAGTAGAGCATTCTTATAGACTCTCAGCAGGGAAATAGTAGTACTAGCAGCATTCTTATAGACTTTCACCAGGGAAATAGTACTAGCAGCATTCTTATAGACTTTCAGCAGGGAAATAGTAGTACTAGCAGCATTCTTATAGACTCTCACCAGGGAAATAGTAGTACTAGCAGCATTCTTCTTATAGAATATCATTAGGGAAATAGTAGTACTAGCAGTATTCCTATAGAACCTCACCAGGGAAATAGTAGTACTGGCAGCATTCTTATAGACTCTCACCAGGGAAATAGTAGTACTAGCAGCATTCTTATAGACTCTCACCAGGGAAATAGTAGTACTAGCAGCATTCTTATAGAATCTCACCAGGGAAATAGTAGTACTAGCAGCATTCTGATATACTCTCACAAGGGAAATAGTAGTACTAGCAGCATTCTTATAGACACTCACCAGGGAAATAGTAGTACTAGCAGCATTCCTATAGAACCTCACCAGGGAAATAGTAGTACTGGCAGCATTCTTATAGACTCTCACCAGGGAAATAGTAGTACTAGCAGCATTCTTATAGACTCTCACCAGGGAAATAGTAGTACTAGCAGCATTCTTCTTATAGAATAGTACTAGTAGTACTAGCAGCATTCTTATATACTCTCACAAGGGAAATAGTAGTACTAGCAGCATTCTTATAGACACTCACCAGGGAAATAGTAGTACCAGCAGCATTCCTATAGAACCTCACCAGGGAAATAGTAGTACTGGCAGCATTCTTATAGACTCTCACCAGGGAAATAGTAGTACTGGCAGCATTCTTATAGAATCTCACCAGGGAAATAGTAGTACTAGCAGCATTCTTATATACTCTCACAAGGGAAATAGTAGTACTAGCAGCATTCTTATAGACTCTCACCAGGGAAATAGTAGTACTGGCAGCATTCTTATAGACTCTCACCAGGGAAATAGTAGTACTAGCAGCATTCTTATAGACTCTCACCAGGGAAATAGTAGCACTGGCAGCATTCTTATAAACTCCCACCAGGGAAATAGTTGTACTAGCAGCATTCTTATAGACTCTCGTCAGGGAAATAGTAGTACTAGCAGCATTCTTATAGATTCTCGCCAGGGAAATAGTAGTACTAGTAGCATTCTTATAGACTCTCTCAAAGGAAATAGTAGTACTAGCAGCATTCTTATAGACTCTCACCAGGGAAATAGTAGTACTAGCAGCATTCTTATAGACTGTCACCAGGGAAATAGTAGTACTAGCAGCATTCTTATAGACTCTCACAAAGGAAATAGTACTAGCAGCATTCTTATAGACTCTCACCAGGGAAATATTAGTACTAGCAGCATTCTTCTTATAGAATATCATTAGGGAAATAGTAGTATAGCAGCATTCTTATAGACTCTTACAAAGGAAATAGTAGTACTAGCAGCATTCTTATAGACTCTCACCAGGGAAATATTAGTACTAGCAGCATTATTATAGTCTCTTACCAGGGAAATAGTAGTACTAGCAGCATTCTTATAGAATCTCACCAGGGAAATAGTAGTACTAGCCGCATTCTTATAGACTCTCACCAGGGAAATAGTAGAACTAGCAGCATTCTTATAGACTCTCACCAGGGAAATATTAGTACTAGCAGCATTATTATAGACTCTCACCAGGGAAACAGTAGTACGGGCAGGATTCTTATAGACTCTCACCAGGGAAATAGTAGTACTAGCAGCATTCTTATAGACTCTCACCAGGGAAATAGTAGTACTAGCAGCATTCTTATAGACTCTCACCAGGGAAATAGTAGTACTAGCAGCATTCTTATAGACTCTCACCAGGGAAATAGTAGTACTAGCAGCATTCTTATAGAATCTCACCAGGGAAATAGTAGTACTAGCCGCATTCTTATAGACTCTCACCAGGGAAATAGTAGAACTAGCAGCATTCTTATAGACTCTCACCAGGGAAATAGTAGTACTAGGAGCATTCTTATAGACTCTGACCAGGGAAATAGTATTACTAGCAGCATTCTTATAGACTCTCACCAGGGAAATAGTAGTACTAGCAGCATTCATATAGACTCCCACCAGGGAAATAGTAGTACTAGCAGCATTCCTATAGAACCTCACCAGAGAAATATTAGTACTAGCAGCATTCTTATAGACTCTCACCAGGGAAATAGTAGTACTAGCAGCATTCTTATAGACTCTCACCAGGGAAATAGTAGTACTAGCAGCATTCTTATAGACTCTCATTAAGGAAATAGTAGTACTAGCAGCATTCTAATAGACTCTCACCAGCACAGATACCTTTTAGATAATCAGGCCCATGATGTGGACACAAATAATTCAGTTACAAACTAATATGGATTAAATGTGTTGTACTAATAACACTGCGCCTGCTGATGGAACATGTTTGTAGTCTGTGTCGCTATTGGATGTCTCCCCAGACTGGCGCTGACTAAACTGGATATTCTGGATGTTCTGGATGAGATAAAAATTGGTGTTGCCTATAAGCTGAACGGAAAGAGAATCCCATATTTCCCAGGTAAATGGTTTAGTATGTATGTGTCTACAGCAGTGTACACAGGGACATGAAATTCTTATACATTTCCTGTGTCACTTGTGGGGGTCACCTTGTCATACAGCTGTGGTGGTCACCTTGTCATACAGTTGTGGGGGTCACATCATCATACAGCTGTAGGGGTCACATTGTCATACAGCTGTGGGGGTCACATCGTCATACAGCTGTGGGGGTCACATCGTCATACAGCTGTGGGGGTCACATCATCATACAGCTGTGGGGGTCACATCGTCATACAGTTGTGGGGGTCACATCGTCATACAGCTGTGGGGGTCACATTGTCATACAACTGTGGGGGTTACATCGTCATACAGCTATGAGGGTCACATCATCATACAGCTGTGGGGGTCACATCGTCATACAGCTATGAGGGTCACATCGTCATACAGCTATGAGGGTCACATCGTCATACAGCTATGAGGGTCACATCGTCATACAGCTATGAGGGTCACATCATCATACAGCTGTGGGGGTCACATCATCATACAGCTGTGGGGGTCAGATCGTCATACAGCTATGAGGGTCACATCGTCATACAGCTATGAGGGTCACATCGTCATACAGCTATGAGGGTCACATCGTCATACAGCTATGAGGGTCACATCATCATACAGCTATGAGGGTCACATCGTCATACAGCTGTGAGGGTCACATCTTCATACAGCTATGAGGGTCACATCGTCATACAGCTGTGGGGGTCACATTGTCATACAGCTATGAGGGTCACATCATCATACAGCTGTAGGGGTCACATCATCATACAGCTATGAGGGTCACATCGTCATACAGCTATGAGGGTCACATCGTCATACAGCTGTAGGGGTCACATCATCATACAGCTATGAGGGTCACATCATCATACAACTGTAGGGGTCACATCATCATACAGCTGTGGGGGTCACATCGTCATACAGCTATGAGGGTCACATCATCATACAGCTATGAGGGTCACATCATCATACAGCTATGAGGGTCACATCACCATACAGCTATGAGGGTCACATCATCATACAGCTATGAGGGTCACATCATCATACAGCTATGAGGGTCACATCATCATACAGCTATGAGGGTCACATCGTCATACAGCTATGAGGGTCACATCATCATACAGCTATGAGGGTCACATCATCATACAGCTATGAGGGTCACATCATCATACAGCTATGAGGGTCACATCATCATACAGCTATGAGGGTCACATCGTCATACAGCTATAGGGGTCACATCATCATACAGCTATGAGGGTCACATCATCATACAGCTGTAGGGGTCACATCATCATACAGCTGTGGGGGTTACATCGTCATACAGCTATGAGGGTCACATCATCATACAGCTGTGGGGGTCACATCGTCATACAGCTATGAGGGTCACATCGTCATACAGCTATGAGGGTCACATCGTCATACAGCTATGAGGGTCACATCGTCATACAGCTATGAGGGTCACATCATCATACAGCTGTGGGGGTCACATCATCATACAGCTGTGGGGGTCAGATCGTCATACAGCTATGAGGGTCACATCGTCATACAGCTATGAGGGTCACATCGTCATACAGCTATGAGGGTCACATCGTCATACAGCTATGAGGGTCACATCATCATACAGCTATGAGGGTCACATCGTCATACAGCTGTGAGGGTCACATCTTCATACAGCTATGAGGGTCACATCGTCATACAGCTGTGGGGGTCACATCGTCATACAGCTATGAGGGTCACATCATCATACAGCTGTAGGGGTCACATCATCATACAGCTATGAGGGTCACATCGTCATACAACTATGAGGGTCACATCGTCATACAGCTGTAGGGGTCACATCATCATACAGCTATGAGGGTCACATCATCATACAACTGTAGGGGTCACATCATCATACAGCTGTTGGGGTCACATCGTCATACAGCTATGAGGGTCACATCATCATACAGCTATGAGGGTCACATCATCATACAGCTATGAGGGTCACATAATCATACAGCTATGAGGGTCACATCATCATACAGCTATGAGGGTCACATCATCATACAGCTATGAGGGTCACATCATCATACAGCTATGAGGGTCACATCATCATACAGCTATGAGGGTCACATCGTCATACAGCTATGAGGGTCACATCATCATACAGCTATGAGGGTCACATCATCATACAGCTATGAGGGTCACATCATCATACAGCTATGGGGGTCACATCATCATACAGCTATGAGGGTCACATCGTCATACAGCTATAGGGGTCACATCATCATACAGCTATGAGGGTCACATCATCATACAGCTGTAGGGGTCACATCATCATACAGCTGTGGGGGTTACATCGTCATACAGCTATGAGGGTCACATCATCATACAGCTGTGAGGGTCACATAATCATACAGCTATGAGGGTCACATCATCATACAGCTGTAGGGGTCACATCATCATACAGCTATGAGGGTCACATCATCATACAGCTGTAGGGGTCACATCATCATACAGCTATGAGGGTCACATCATCATACAGCTATGAGGGTCACATCGTCAAACAGCTGTAGGGGTCACATCATCATACAGCTATGAGGGTCACATCATCATACAGCTGTAGGGGTCACATCATCATACAGCTGTGGGGGTCACATCATCATACAGCTGTGGGGGTCACATTGTCATACAGCTATGAGGGTCACATCGTCATACAGCTGTGGGGGAGTCACCTTGTCATACAGCTGTGGGGGTGTCACCTCATCATATTGCTAGGGGAAGTCACATTGTCACACTGCTAGAGGGAATCACATTGTCACACTGCTAGGGAAAGTCACATTGTCACACTGCTAGGGGGAATCACATTGTCACACAAACAAAAGACAGTTTGGAGCACCAAAAAGCGAGTGAAAAACAAAAATTTTTTTATTTTATTTATAACAATAGGGTTACATAACCCCAGGGTAAGAGTGTAAAAACAATATGTTGAAAAACAGAGAACAAATAGGCTGACCGGTTTCGGCGTGTGCCTTAATCCTAGCCTGCTTAAAAGTGTTAGTAAGATTCACAGCTTAAAAACCCACCTCTGTGTTTCAATTGGGTGTGAGAAATTCACACCTCTCTCATGATTAACCAATGTTCAACTTCCTAATTTATCAGACACCTGTGTTACCTACTGTCTTCACTAGTGTTATTAGGTGTGGCGAAGTCTGTGCAGCCCTCTTAAAGTTTTAACTGTAAACTTTCCTTTGCCTTCACACAGACCGCACAAAAGTGCCCATCGTCACATCTAGATTGCTGCTGAAATAAATTGTTGTTGCTTTTAATTAGAACTGTAGCTTATATAAGCTAAATTTGTTTTTATCTTTTCCCATTTTTATACCAACATATCTTCATGTATGTAATGCTGTCTAATGTCTTACGTATCTTAAACGTTACAGCATTTTAGAATACAAAAAGGAAAAGTTAAAATTGTGGGACCTGAGACTGCCTGGGTCTGATAATGCCCACTAGCCCTTTGTGTACACACTTTCATAGCAAGACAGGGGGATTTGATTGCAACTGTTCGAGGTTGCGTGTGTAATTGTTTACATGTGTGACGTATGGATCACACCTCCAGTTCCGCCCTATAGGCTTGCATGCCCCATCACTTCCACAGCACTAATCCGCCTTCCACTTTAGTAATATGTGTGGAGGAGGTGTGTTAGAGGCACCCCTGGCGTGTGTATTTGTTTACATGTGTGACGTATGAATCACGCCTCCCATTCCGCCCTATAGGCTTGCATGTCCCATCGCTTCTACATCACTAATCCACCATCCACTTTAATACTATATGTGGAGGTGGTGTGTTAGCGGTACCCCTGACCTATAGTTGAATAGTTTCTCCAAAGTAACCTCACCTAGCGTAGAGTCCTCACTCTATAAATGTATAATTAACCCTAATCGATGCGGCTAAAAAGCTCCATCTGTTTAGTGTGCATCTGTTTCGCTAAAGGGGAGGGGAGGGGGTGGTAGCGGAGTTTGGTGGGGGGGGGAGGAGGGGGGGGGGGGGGGGGGGTGGGTTATGTGCACTTGAGGTTGGCAGTAGTATGGAATTTAAAACAGATATTTTCTATCCCTAAGATAACTATAATGGATCTAATTTGTGAACGGAACTCTGAAAAGCTTGTGCCCACTGTTTTCTATTCACAATCGTGTGGGCATTGATCTACAACTGATTGGATATCAAGTATTGAGATGTGTATTTAAATAAGGTTATCTTTTGTTGTGTACATTTATAATTAATGTGGTTTATATTTATAAACTTTTTAAATTGTTTTAAGTGCCGGTTGGAAATTATTTGTGTAGTATGATATTGTAAGGGAATTGCTACAGCTACCAAAAATTAATTAAATCGAATTCAGAATTTAGGCCCTCTGGAGACCTGGTTCTCAACCTAAAAATCCAGAAGGCCTCCCTTTCTCCCAGTTTTCGTGTTCTATCCAGTCCTCTATTTTGTACAGGGACCTTCTCTATGATGGTCCATGAAAAGTACCTGGGATCTTTTTGGTGTATCACGGAAAAGTGATTGATCAGTGGCGTTGTTAATTCACCTGCTCTTATATCAGCCAGATGTTCCTTAATTCTAACACGTGCCTCCCTGGTCGTTAGACCTACATATTGGAGGGCACAATGTGTGCATGATATTAGATATACCACGAAATTTGACCGGCAGTTTAAGCACAGTCTCTTCTGGAAAGTTTCACCTGTGACCAGAGACCTAAAAGAATCTCCCACTACCACTCTTTCACATGCCTTGCAGGAAAGATAATTGCATCTAAATGTACCATTTAGTCTCAGCCAGGTTGAGCCACTGGTCTCTTCCTGCTTCAGTCTAGTGGGGGCTATTAAGTTGCCAATCGTACGATTCCTTTTGTAAGCGAATCGTATGCCCTCAGCCACTGTATCTTTTAATGCATCATCAGCCGAGAGTAGTTGATAGTTATTTTTGATTATCTGGCATATCTGATGGTACTGTCGTGAGTACTCAGTTATGAACATAATTTTGTTACCCTCTTTAAGTTGTTCCCACTCTCTCCTAGGCTGCTTCCTGTTCCCTTTGTTGTTTTTTGGCCTTCTTTTAGATTGTTCAAGTAACTTGGCCCTATCCATTCTACTAACCAAATTTCTTTCCTTATTAACTATCGACTTTTGGTAACCTCTTTCTAACAACCTAGTCGTGAGCTCATCCGCTTGTTCTTCGTATATGCGCTGACTAGTACAATTTCTTCTTAAGCGGATGAACTGCCCTCTTGCTACCCCTTTAAAAACCTTCTTTGGATGGCAGCTGGTTGCATGTAAGAGGGAGTTGCCTGAAATCGGTTTTCGATATGTTTCAGTCCTAATTTTCTGACCTGTCTGGCCCCTCAGTGTGATGTCTAAAAAGTTAACTGTGTGTTCCTGAACCTCTGAAGTGAAACTAATCCCTGCTGTGTTTTGGTTGAGACCCTTGATAAACTCTTCCAGATCTTCTCTCGATCCCTTCCAGATGAACAACAGGTCGTCTATGAACCGTTTGTACCACACTATCTCCTGTTTGAAGGGGTTCCGCTCCCCAAAGACATGGGAGAGCTCCCACCAACCCATGAATAGGTTGGCGTACGAGGGGGCAAACTTGGCCCCCATAGCCGTCCCCCGCCTCTGGAGAAAGAACTCCCCCTCAAACAGGAAATAGTTGTGGGTAAGAAGGAATCTAGTGACTCTTAAAACATATGCAATAAATGCCCGGTTCCCCGTGTACCATCTGGAGAGGAAGAATTCCAAAGCCTCAAGTCCCTTCTCATGGGGTATAGTGGAATAGAGAGACTTGACATCAACAGTTAACCAATAATAATTGTTTTGCCAAGTTACATCAGTGAGTAAATTCAGGACATGTTTTGTATCAGCTAAAAAGCTCCAAAGGGTGTTTACCATTGGCTGTAGAATGTCATCCAGCCATTCTGAAAGATGTTCAGTAAGTGAGCCGATTCCGCTGACAATTGGTCTCCCCTGGACATTATCAGTAGACTTGTGTACTTTCGGAAGGTGATTAAACACCGGTATAGCCGGATCCTGTACCAATAGATACATTTTGGTTTCCTGATCAATAAAGCCCAGGTCTACCCCATCATCCACCAAGGAGACCAGTTGTCGCTGGAATGACCTAGTAGGATCCTGTTGTAGTGTTTCATAATCTGATACTGTTCTCAGCTGCCTCCATGCTTCTTGGACAAATTTGGTTCTATCCTGAACCACAATGGCTCCGCCCTTATCAGCAGACCTTATCACCAAACCCTTGTTAGTTTTCAAGCTATTTAAAGCTTCCTTCTGTCTGCGCGTTATGTTGGATTGCTGGCCCCTTTGTGTGGTGTATTGCAGCTTGACCAGATCAATTAAAATGGGATGTGAACACCCTGAATAAATATCTATAGATATAAATATCTATAGATATAAATATCTTGAGCTAGGCCTGGTACCTAGAGGCCTGAGATTGAATAAATTTCCTACTTTCATCACGGATGATAAATCTTTTATTAAGAGATGGAATGAACATTTAACAGAGTGTTCTTATAAGCTAATGAAATTGATTTGTGAATTTAAGGTAAAGGCCATTGAGGATCTTGGCATCAAAATTAAGGAATTACAGGACGAACTTAACAAGAGAAGTGAGGAACCAAGCTTCTTGAAATTTGATGCCACTCTGCAAAAGGTGTTGGCCGAAGCCAAATCTGTATTATTAGAGGCTAAACGCACGAAATATTTACGTGATTTACAAGACTACAATCTAAATAGAGTCTACGTCTGGAACAGAAGGGATCGTTTTGCCCTAAGAAAGGAACAAAACAAACAAACCCCTTTTTATAACAGGGGCAGAAGGGGCAACAGATCAAGGACCAATAGGGACAGACGAGTGAATTTTCAGGAAAGTGAGGGGGAATCATGGGATGATGGCTCCTCCTCAGGAGAGGATTTAGCAGCACCAGAAGTCACGGTAAGACCGAAGGAGGGTTCGAATCGGCTCCCCCCGATCCTGAAAAACAAAGGGCAGGGCCCAGTACCAACTACTTCACACTACAGGGAAGAGCAAATACAACCTAGAACAAGCCAAGGGCCCCCAGGGGACACGGAAAGAGCACAGATTGAGCAGGTTTTTCAGCTACCCCCAAGAACATCAGAAGGGGGGGGAAGAGACACTCTAGAACACTATCAACAACCGAGGGAACAAAGAAGATACCCCCAAAGAAGAGGACGAAAGAGGGGGAACTACAGGGACTAAATGTTATTAATTTGTCTAGTCATGCATTAAATAAATCTGAATTGGAGGTACTCAGCCTAGGTTTAACCTTTGTACCAACTATGGACTTTAACCTATTTAAGACCCTTCTGGACGTTAATAAAATGATACGTAACATGACCCTCAAGAAGCATTTCAAATCAGAGAGTAGGGAGTACCACGAGTCAGATGAGAGTCCACGGTCCATAGACAATGAGGTAGAGAGTGGGGTGTGTATGAATTTCCAAGAACTCTGTGATGTTAGAATTTTGGAATCTCTCCAAGGGGAGTCAGAAGAGGAAGGGGCCAGGAGCCTAAGGACTCCAAAATTAAAGAGCAAATCTTCATTTTATCCCCTACAAAGTAGGGGTCCCCTTTTGGAGAAATTCCAAAAGAGAGTAGAAAGTGATCTGGTCAAGCTGCAATACACCACACAAAGGGGCCAGCAATCCAACATAACGCGCAGACAGAAGGAAGCTTTAAATAGCTTGAAAACTAACAAGGGTTTGGTGATAAGGTCTGCTGATAAGGGCGGAGCCATTGTGGTTCAGGATAGAACCAAATTTGTCCAAGAAGCATGGAGGCAGCTGAGAACAGTATCAGATTATGAAACACTACAACAGGATCCTACTAGGTCATTCCAGCGACAACTGGTCTCCTTGGTGGATGATGGGGTAGACCTGGGCTTTATTGATCAGGAAACCAAAATGTATCTATTGGTACAGGATCCGGCTATACCGGTGTTTAATCACCTTCCGAAAGTACACAAGTCTACTGATAATGTCCAGGGGAGACCAATTGTCAGCGGAATCGGCTCACTTACTGAACATCTTTCAGAATGGCTGGATGACATTCTACAGCCAATGGTAAACACCCTTTGGAGCTTTTTAGCTGATACAAAACATGTCCTGAATTTACTCACTGATGTAACTTGGCAAAACAATTATTATTGGTTAACTGTTGATGTCAAGTCTCTCTATTCCACTATACCCCATGAGAAGGGACTTGAGGCTTTGGAATTCTTCCTCTCCAGATGGTACACGGGGAACCGGGCATTTATTGCATATGTTTTAAGAGTCACTAGATTCCTTCTTACCCACAACTATTTCCTGTTTGAGGGGGAGTTCTTTCTCCAGAGGCGGGGGACGGCTATGGGGGCCAAGTTTGCCCCCTCGTACGCCAACCTATTCATGGGTTGGTGGGAGCTCTCCCATGTCTTTGGGGAGCGGAACCCCTTCAAACAGGAGATAGTGTGGTACAAACGGTTCATAGACGACCTGTTGTTCATCTGGAAGGGATCGAGAGAAGATCTGGAAGAGTTTATCAAGGGTCTCAACCAAAACACAGCAGGGATTAGTTTCACTTCAGAGGTTCAGGAACACACAGTTAACTTTTTAGACATCACACTGAGGGGCCAGACAGGTCAGAAAATTAGGACTGAAACATATCGAAAACCGATTTCAGGCAACTCCCTCTTACATGCAACCAGCTGCCATCCAAAGAAGGTTTTTAAAGGGGTAGCAAGAGGGCAGTTCATCCGCTTAAGAAGAAATTGTACTAGTCAGCGCATATACGAAGAACAAGCGGATGAGCTCACGACTAGGTTGTTAGAAAGAGGTTACCAAAAGTCGATAGTTAATAAGGAAAGAAATTTGGTTAGTAGAATGGATAGGGCCAAGTTACTTGAACAATCTAAAAGAAGGCCAAAAAACAACAAAGGGAACAGGAAGCAGCCTAGGAGAGAGTGGGAACAACTTAAAGAGGGTAACAAAATTATGTTCATAACTGAGTACTCACGACAGTACCATCAGATATGCCAGATAATCAAAAATAACTATCAACTACTCTCGGCTGATGATGCATTAAAAGATACAGTGGCTGAGGGCATACGATTCGCTTACAAAAGGAATCGTACGATTGGCAACTTAATAGCCCCCACTAGACTGAAGCAGGAAGAGACCAGTGGCTCAACCTGGCTGAGACTAAATGGTACATTTAGATGCAATTATCTTTCCTGCAAGGCATGTGAAAGAGTGGTAGTGGGAGATTCTTTTAGGTCTCTGGTCA
Organism: Bombina bombina; assembly: GCF_027579735.1. Classification (NCBI taxonomy): domain Eukaryota; kingdom Metazoa; phylum Chordata; class Amphibia; order Anura; family Bombinatoridae; genus Bombina; species Bombina bombina. The sequence goes on along the minus strand of NC_069499.1, from coordinate 17,038,198 downwards.
CAGGTGAAACTTTCCAGAAGAGACTGTGCTTAAACTGCCGGTCAAATTTCGTGGTATATCTAATATCATGCACACATTGTGCCCTCCAATATGTAGGTCTAACGACCAGGGAGGCACGTGTTAGAATTAAGGAACATCTGGCTGATATAAGAGCAGGTGAATTAACAACGCCACTGATCAATCACTTTTCCGTGATACACCAAAAAGATCCCAGGTACTTTTCATGGACCATCATAGAGAAGGTCCCTGTACAAAATAGAGGACTGGATAGAACACGAAAACTGGGAGAAAGGGAGGCCTTCTGGATTTTTAGGTTGAGAACCAGGTCTCCAGAGGGCCTAAATTCTGAATTCGATTTAATTAATTTTTGGTAGCTGTAGCAATTCCCTTACAATATCATACTACACAAATAATTTCCAACCGGCACTTAAAACAATTTAAAAAGTTTATAAATATAAACCACATTAATTATAAATGTACACAACAAAAGATAACCTTATTTAAATACACATCTCAATACTTGATATCCAATCAGTTGTAGATCAATGCCCACACGATTGTGAATAGAAAACAGTGGGCACAAGCTTTTCAGAGTTCCGTTCACAAATTAGATCCATTATAGTTATCTTAGGGATAGAAAATATCTGTTTTAAATTCCATACTACTGCCAACCTCAAGTGCACATAACCCACCACCCCCCCCCCCCCCCCTCCTCCCCCCCCCCACCAAACTCCGCTACCACCCCCCTCCCCTCCCCTTTAGCGAAACAGATGCACACTAAACAGATGGAGCTTTTTAGCCGCATCGATTAGGGTTAATTATACATTTATAGAGTGAGGACTCTACGCTAGGTGAGGTTACTTTGGAGAAACTATTCAACTATAGGTCAGGGGTACCGCTAACACACCACCTCCACATATAGTATTAAAGTGGATGGTGGATTAGTGATGTAGAAGCGATGGGACATGCAAGCCTATAGGGCGGAATGGGAGGCGTGATTCATACGTCACACATGTAAACAAATACACACGCCAGGGGTGCCTCTAACACACCTCCTCCACACATATTACTAAAGTGGAAGGCGGATTAGTGCTGTGGAAGTGATGGGGCATGCAAGCCTATAGGGCGGAACTGGAGGTGTGATCCATACGTCACACATGTAAACAATTACACACGCAACCTCGAACAGTTGCAATCAAATCCCCCTGTCTTGCTATGAAAGTGTGTACACAAAGGGCTAGTGGGCATTATCAGACCCAGGCAGTCTCAGGTCCCACAATTTTAACTTTTCCTTTTTGTATTCTAAAATGCTGTAACGTTTAAGATACGTAAGACATTAGACAGCATTACATACATGAAGATATGTTGGTATAAAAATGGGAAAAGATAAAAACAAATTTAGCTTATATAAGCTACAGTTCTAATTAAAAGCAACAACAATTTATTTCAGCAGCAATCTAGATGTGACGATGGGCACTTTTGTGCGGTCTGTGTGAAGGCAAAGGAAAGTTTACAGTTAAAACTTTAAGAGGGCTGCACAGACTTCGCCACACCTAATAACACTAGTGAAGACAGTAGGTAACACAGGTGTCTGATAAATTAGGAAGTTGAACATTGGTTAATCATGAGAGAGGTGTGAATTTCTCACACCCAATTGAAACACAGAGGTGGGTTTTTAAGCTGTGAATCTTACTAACACTTTTAAGCAGGCTAGGATTAAGGCACACGCCGAAACCGGTCAGCCTATTTGTTCTCTGTTTTTCAACATATTGTTTTTACACTCTTACCCTGGGGTTATGTAACCCTATTGTTATAAATAAAATAAAAAAATTTTTGTTTTTCACTCGCTTTTTGGTGCTCCAAACTGTCTTTTGTTTGTGAGACTTGAATTGTTTGGCCATTGTGAGCACACTCAGCGAGTCCAAACACCATTCAATTCCCCTATTGCGGAGGTTTAACTATTTCCAGCTTGGATACTCACCAGCACCACAAGAATATCAACAACACCACTTGGATACAAGAGAAAGATCAACCTAAACAGGACTGTGGTGAGTTTCTTTGCAATATAATCAAAAGTGATATTACTTGACTGCATTGGAGAGTTTCATTTTCATATACACATAACATATTCATTTGGATTTGGCTATAGTCGGGGGAGATTGGGGTGACCCGCTGACATAGCAAGATTGTGAACTTTGTTTGCTCTATCAAGCTGGCTGTGCAATTGTGATTTATTGTTATTTTTGCATATGAAATAGCACACTACGTACACACCCAACTAAGCATTCCCCACTCTTCACTGACTGAATCACATTGTCACACTGCTAGGGAAAGTCACATTGTCACACTGCTAGGGGGGAGTCACATTGTCACACTGCTAGGGGGGAGTCACATTGTCACACTGCTAGGGAAAGTCACATTGTCACACTGCTAGGAGAAGTCACATTGTCACACTGCTAGGGGGAGTCACATTGTCACACTGCTAGGGGGAGTCACACTGCGGTGGGAGTCACATTGTCACACTGATATGGAAAGTCACATTGTCACACTGCTAGGGGGAGTCACACTGCTGGGGGAGTCACATTGTCACACTGTTAGGGGGAGTCACATTGTCACACTGCTAGGGGGAGTCACATTGTCACACTGTTAGGGGGAGTCACATTGTCACACTGTTAGGGGGAGTCACATTGTCACACTGTTAGGGGGAGTCACATTGTCACACTGTTAGGGGGAGTCACACTGCTGGGGGAGTCACATTGTCACACTGTTAGGGGGAGTCACACTGCTGGGGGAGTCACATTGTCACACTGTAAGGGGAAGTCACCTTGTCATACTGCTAGGGGGAGTCACATTGTCACACTGTTAGGGGAAGTCACCTTGTCATACTGCTAGGGGGAGTCACATTGTCACACTGTTAGGGGAAGTCACCTTGTCATACTGCTAGGGGGAGTCACATTGTCACACTGCTAGGGGGAGTCACACTGCTGGGGGAGTCACATTGTCACACTGCTAGGGGGAGTCACTTGTCACACTGCTAGGGGGAGTCACTTGTCACACTGCTAGGGGGAGTCACACTGCTGGGGGAGTCACATTGTCACACTGCTAGGGGGAGTCACACTGCTGGGGGAGTCACATTGTCACACTGCTAGGGGGAGTCACACTGCTGGGGGAGTCACATTGTCACACTGCTAGGGGGAGTCACTTGTCACACTGCTAGGGGGAGTCACATTGTCACACTGCTAGGGGGAGTCACTTTGTCACACTGCTAGGGGGAGTCACATTGTCACACTGCTAGGGGGGAGTCACACTGCTAGGGGGAGTCACATTGTCACACTGCTAGGGGGAGTCACATTGTCACACTGCTAGGGGGGAGTCACACTGCTGGGGGAGTCACTTTGTCACACTGCTGGGGGAGTCACACTGCTGGGGGAGTCACATTGTCACACTGCTAGGGGGAGTCACTTGTCACACTGCTAGGGGGAGTCACATTGTCACACTGCTAGGGGGAGTCACTTTGTCACACTGCTAGGGGGAGTCACATTGTCACACTGCTAGGGGGAGTCACATTGTCACACTGCTAGGGGGGAGTCACACTGCTGGGGGAGTCACTTTGTCACACTGCTGGGGGAGTCACTTTGTCACACTGCTGGGGGAGTCACTTTGTCACACTGCTAGGTGGAGTCACATTGTCACACTGCTAGGGGGAGTCACATTGTCACACTGCTGGGGGAGTCACATTGTCATACTGCTAGGGGGAGTCACATTGTCACACTGCTAGGGGGGAGTCACATTGTCACACTGCTAGGGGGAGTCACATTGTCACACTGCTAGGGGGGAGTCACATTGTCACACTGCTAGGGGGGAGTCACATTGTCACACTGCTAGGGGGAGTCACATTGTCACACTGCTAGGGGGAGTCACATTGTCACACTGCTAGGGGGGAGTCACATTGTCACACTGCTAGGGGGAGTCACATTGTCACACTGCTAGGGGGAGTCACATTGTCACACTGCTAGGGGAGTCACATTGTCACACTGCAGGGGGAGTCACATTGTCACACTGCTGGGGGAGTCACATTGTCACACTGCTAGGGGGAGTCACATTGTCACACTGCTAGGGGGAGTCACATTGTCACACTGCTGGGGGAGTCACATTGTCACACTGCTGGGGGAGTCACATTGTCACACTGCTAGGGGGAGTCACATTGTCACACTGCTGGGGGGGAGTCACACTGCTAGGGGGAGTCACATTGTCACACTTCTAGGGGGAGTCACATTGTCACACTGCTAGGGGGAGTCACATTGTCACACTGCTGGGGGAGTCACTTGTCACACTGCTACGGGGAGTCACATTGTCACACTGCTGGGGGAGTCACATTGTCACACTGCTAGGGGGAGTCACACTGCTAGGGGGAGTCACATTGTCACACTGCTAGGGGGAGTCACATTGTCACACTGCTAGGGGGAGTCACATTGTCACACTGCTGGGGGAGTCACTTTGTCACACTGCTAGGGGGAGTCACATTGTCACACTGCTAGGGGGAGTCACATTGTCACACTGCTAGAGGGAGTCACATTGTCACACTGCTAGGGGGAGTCACATTGTCACACTGCTAGGGGGAGTCACTTGTCACACTGCTGGGGGAGTCACATTGTCACACTGCTAGGGGGAGTCACATTGTCACACTGCTAGGGGGAGTCACATTGTCACACTGCTAGGGGGAGTCACATTGTCACACTGCTAGGGGGAGTCACATTGTCACACTGCTAGGGGGAGTCACATTGTCACACTGCTAGGGGAGTCACATTGTCACACTGCTAGGGGGAGTCACATTGTCACACTGCTAGGGGGAGTCACTTTGTCACACTGCTAGGGGGAGTCACATTGTCACACTGCTAGGGGGAGTCACATTGTCACACTGCTAGGGGGAGTCACATTGTCACACTGCTAGGGGGAGTCACATTGTCACACTGCTAGGGGGAGTCACATTGTCACACTGCTAGGGGGAGTCACATTGTCACACTGCTAGGGGAGTCACATTGTCACACTGCTAGGGGAGTCACATTGTCACACTGCTGGGGGAGTCACATTGTCACACTGCTGGGGGAGTCACTTTGTCACACTGCTAGGGGGAGTCACATTGTCACACTGCTAGGGGGAGTCACATTGTCACACTGCAAGGGGGAGTCACATTGTCACACTGCTAGGGGGGAGTCACATTGTCACACTGCTAGGGGGAGTCACATTGTCACACTGCTAGGGGGAGTCACATTGTCACACTGCTAGGGGGAATCACATTGTCACACTGCTAGGGGGAGTCACATTGTCACACTGCTAGGGGGAGTCACATTGTCACACTGCTAGGGGGAGTCACATTGTCACACTGCTAGGGGGAATCACATTGTCACACTGCTAGGGGAGTCACATTGTCACACTGCTAGGGGGAGTCACATTGTCACACTGCTAGGGGGGAGTCACAATGTCATACTGCTAGGGGGAGTCACATTGTCACACTGCTAGGGGGAGTCACATTGTCACACTGCTAGGGGGGAGTCACTTTGTCACACTGCTAGGGGGAGTCACATTGTCACACTGCTAGGGGGAATCACATTGTCACACTGCTAGGGGGAGTCACATTGTCACACTGCTAGGGGAGTCACATTGTCACACTGCTAGGGGGAGTCACATTGTCACACTGCTAGGGGAGTCACATTGTCACACTGCAGGGGGAGTCACATTGTCACACTGCTGGGGGAGTCACATTGTCACACTGCTAGGGGGAGTCACATTGTCACACTGCTAGGGGGAGTCACATTGTCACACTGCTGGGGGAGTCACATTGTCACACTGCTGGGGGAGTCACATTGTCACACTGCTGGGGGAGTCACATTGTCACACTGCTAGGGGGAGTCACATTGTCACACTGCTGGGGGGGAGTCACACTGCTAGGGGGAGTCACATTGTCACACTTCTAGGGGGAGTCACATTGTCACACTGCTAGGGGGAGTCACATTGTCACACTGCTGGGGGAGTCACTTGTCACACTGCTACGGGGAGTCACATTGTCACACTGCTGGGGGAGTCACATTGTCACACTGCTAGGGGGAGTCACACTGCTAGGGGGAGTCACATTGTCACACTGCTAGGGGGAGTCACATTGTCACACTGCTGGGGGAGTCACATTGTCACACTGCTAGGGGGAGTCACATTGTCACACTGCTGGGGGAGTCACTTTGTCACACTGCTAGGGGGAGTCACATTGTCACACTGCTAGGGGGAGTCACATTGTCACACTGCTAGGGGGAGTCACATTGTCACACTGCTAGGGGGAGTCACATTGTCACACTGCTAGGGGGAGTCACTTGTCACACTGCTGGGGGAGTCACATTGTCACACTGCTAGGGGGAGTCACATTGTCACACTGCTAGGGGGAGTCACATTGTCACACTGCTAGGGGGAGTCACATTGTCACACTGCTAGGGGAGTCACATTGTCACACTGCTAGGGGGAGTCACATTGTCACACTGCTAGGGGAGTCACATTGTCACACTGCTAGGGGGAGTCACATTGTCACACTGCTAGGGGGAGTCACTTTGTCACACTGCTAGGGGGAGTCACATTGTCACACTGCTAGGGGGAGTCACATTGTCACACTGCTAGGGGAGTCACATTGTCACACTGCTAGGGGAGTCACATTGTCACACTGCTAGGGGGAGTCACATTGTCACACTGCTAGGGGGAGTCACATTGTCACACTGCTAGGGGGAGTCACATTGTCACACTGCTAGGGGAGTCACATTGTCACACTGCTAGGGGAGTCACATTGTCACACTGCTGGGGGAGTCACATTGTCACACTGCTGGGGGAGTCACTTTGTCACACTGCTAGGGGGAGTCACATTGTCACACTGCTAGGGGGAGTCACATTGTCACACTGCAAGGGGGAGTCACATTGTCACACTGCTAGGGGGGAGTCACATTGTCACACTGCTAGGGGGAGTCACATTGTCACACTGCTAGGGGGAGTCACATTGTCATACTGCTAGGGGGAGTCACATTGTCACACTGCTAGGGGGAGTCACATTGTCACACTGCTAGGGGGAGTCACATTGTCACACTGCTAGGGGGGAGTCACACTGCTGGGGGAGTCACTTGTCACACTGCTAGGGGGAGTCACATTGTCACACTGCTAGGTGGAGTCACTTGTCACACTGCTAGGGGGAGTCACATTGTCACACTGCTAGGGGGAATCACATTGTCACACTGCTAGGGGGAGTCACATTGTCACACTGCTAGGGGGAGTCACATTGTCACACTGCTAGGGGGAGTCACATTGTCACACTGCTAGGGGGAGTCACATTGTCACACTGCTAGGGGGAGTCACATTGTCACACTGCTAGGGGGAGTCACATTGTCACACTGCTAGGGGGAGTCACATTGTCACACTGCTAGGGGGAGTCACATTGTCACACTGCTAGGGGAGTCACATTGTCACACTGCTAGGGGGAGTCACATTGTCACACTGCTAGGGGGAGTCACAATGTCACACTGCTAGGGGGAGTCACATTGTCACACTGCTAGGGGGAGTCACATTGTCACACTGCTAGGGGGGAGTCACATTGTCACACTGCTAGGGGGAGTCACATTGTCACACTGCTAGGGGGAATCACATTGTCACACTGCTAGGGGGAGTCACATTGTCACACTGCTAGGGGAGTCACATTGTCACACTGCTAGGGGGAGTCACATTGTCACACTGCTAGGGGAGTCACATTGTCACACTGCAGGGGGAGTCACATTGTCACACTGCTGGGGGAGTCACATTGTCACACTGCTAGGGGGAGTCACATTGTCACACTGCTAGGGGGAGTCACATTGTCACACTGCTGGGGGAGTCACATTGTCACACTGCTGGGGGAGTCACATTGTCACACTGCTGGGGGAGTCACATTGTCACACTGCTAGGGGGAGTCACATTGTCACACTGCTGGGGGGGAGTCACACTGCTAGGGGGAGTCACATTGTCACACTTCTAGGGGGAGTCACATTGTCACACTGCTAGGGGGAGTCACATTGTCACACTGCTGGGGGAGTCACTTGTCACACTGCTACGGGGGAGTCACATTGTCACACTGCTGGGGGAGTCACATTGTCACACTGCTAGGGGGAGTCACACTGCTAGGGGGAGTCACATTGTCACACTGCTAGGGGGAGTCACATTGTCACACTGCTGGGGGAGTCACATTGTCACACTGCTAGGGGGAGTCACATTGTCACACTGCTGGGGGAGTCACTTTGTCACACTGCTAGGGGGAGTCACATTGTCACACTGCTAGGGGGAGTCACATTGTCACACTGCTAGGGGGAGTCACATTGTCACACTGCTAGGGGGAGTCACATTGTCACACTGCTAGGGGGAGTCACTTGTCACACTGCTGGGGGAGTCACATTGTCACACTGCTAGGGGGAGTCACATTGTCACACTGCTAGGGGGAGTCACATTGTCACACTGCTAGGGGGAGTCACATTGTCACACTGCTAGGGGGAGTCACATTGTCACACTGCTAGGGGAGTCACATTGTCACACTGCTAGGGGAGTCACATTGTCACACTGCTAGGGGGAGTCACATTGTCACACTGCTAGGGGGAGTCACATTGTCACACTGCTAGGGGGAGTCACATTGTCACACTGCTAGGGGGAGTCACATTGTCACACTGCTAGGGGGAGTCACATTGTCACACTGCTAGGGGGAGTCACATTGTCACACTGCTAGGGGGAGTCACATTGTCACACTGCTAGGGGGAGTCACATTGTCACACTGCTAGGGGGAGTCACATTGTCACACTGCTAGGGGGAGTCACATTGTCACACTGCTAGGGGGAGTCACATTGTCACACTGCTAGGGGGAGTCACATTGTCACACTGCTAGGGGGAGTCACATTGTCACACTGCTAGGGGGAGTCACATTGTCACACTGCTAGGGGGAGTCACATTGTCACACTGCTAGGGGGAGTCACATTGTCACACTGCTAGGGGGAGTCACATTGTCACACTGCTAGGGGGAGTCACATTGTCACACTGCTAGGGGGAGTCACATTGTCACACTGCTAGGGGGAGTCACATTGTCACACTGCTAGGGGGAGTCACATTGTCACACTGCTAGGGGGAGTCACATTGTCACACTGCTAGGGGGAGTCACATTGTCACACTGCTAGGGGGAGTCACATTGTCACACTGCTAGGGGGAGTCACATTGTCACACTGCTAGGGGGAGTCACATTGTCACACTGCTAGGGGGAGTCACATTGTCACACTGCTAGGGGGAGTCACATTGTCACACTGCTAGGGGAGTCACATTGTCACACTGCTAGGGGGAGTCACATTGTCACACTGCTAGGGGGAGTCACATTGTCACACTGCTAGGGGGAGTCACATTGTCACACTGCTAGGGGGAGTCACATTGTCACACTGCTAGGGGGAGTCACATTGTCACACTGCTAGGGGGAGTCACATTGTCACACTGCTAGGGGGAGTCACATTGTCACACTGCTAGGGGGAGTCACATTGTCACACTGCTAGGGGGAGTCACATTGTCACACTGCTAGGGGGAGTCACATTGTCACACTGCTAGGGGGGAGTCACATTGTCACACTGCTAGGGGGAGTCACATTGTCACACTGCTAGGGGGAGTCACATTGTCACACTGCTAGGGGGAGTCACATTGTCACACTGCTAGGGGGAGTCACATTGTCACACTGCTAGGGGGAGTCACATTGTCACACTGCTAGGGGGAGTCACATTGTCACACTGCTAGGGGGAGTCAATTGTCACACTGCTAGGGGGAGTCACATTGTCACACTGCTAGGGGGAGTCACATTGTCACACTGCTAGGGGGAGTCACATTGTCACACTGCTAGCGGGAGTCACATTGTCACACTGCTAGGGGGGAGTCACATTGTCACACTGCTGGGGGAGTCACATTGTCACACTGCTGGGGGAGTCACATTGTCACACTGCTGGGGGGAGTCACATTGTCACACTGCTGGGGGAGTCACATTGTCACACTGCTATGGGGAGTCACATTGTCACACTGCTGGGGGAGTCACATTGTCACACTGCTAGGGGGAGTCACATTGTCACACTGCTAGGGGGAGTCACATTGTCACACTGCTAGGGGGAGTCACATTGTCACACTGCTGGGGGAGTCACATTGTCACACTGCTAGGGGGAGTCACACTGCTAGGGGGAGTCACATTGTCACACTGCTAGGGGGAGTCACATTGTCACACTGCTAGGGGGAGTCACATTGTCACACTGCTAGGGGGAATCACATTGTCACACTGCTAGGGGGAGTCACATTGTCACACTGCTAGGGGGAGTCACATTGTCACACTGCTAGGGGGAGTCACATTGTCACACTGCTAGGGGGAATCACATTCTCACACTGCTAGGGGAGTCACATTGTCACACTGCTAGGGGGAGTCACATTGTCACACTGCTAGGGGGAGTCACATTGTCACACTGCTAGGGGGGAGTCACATTGTCATACTGCTAGGGGGAGTCACATTGTCACACTGCTAGGGGGAGTCACATTGTCACACTGCTAGGGGGTGTCACATTGTCACACTGCTAGGGGAGTCATATTGTCACACTGCTAGGGGGAGTCACATTGTCACACTGCTAGGGGAGTCACATTGTCACACTGCTGGGGGAGTCACATTGTCACACTGCTAGGGGGAGTCACATTGTCACACTGCTAGGGGGAGTCACATTGTCACACTGCTGGGGGAGTCACATTGTCACACTGCTGGGGGAGTCACATTGTCACACTGCTAGGGGGAGTCACATTGTCACACTGCTGGGGGGGAGTCACACTGCTAGGGGGAGTCACATTGTCACACTGCTAGGGGGAGTCACATTGTCACACTGCTAGGGGGAGTCACATTGTCACACTGCTGGGGGAGTCACTTGTCACACTGCTACGGGGAGTCACATTGTCACACTGCTGGGGGAGTCACATTGTCACACTGCTAGGGGGAGTCACACTGCTAGGGGGAGTCACATTGTCACACTGCTGGGGGAGTCACATTGTCACACTGCTAGGGGGAGTCACATTGTCACACTGCTGGGGGAGTCACTTTGTCACACTGCTAGGGGGAGTCACATTGTCACACTGCTAGGGGGAGTCACATTGTCACACTGCTGGGGGAGTCACTTTGTCACACTGCTAGGGGGAGTCACATTGTCACACTGCTAGGGGGAGTCACATTGTCACACTGCTAGGGGGGGTCACATTGTCACACTGCTAGGGGGAGTCACATTTCTCACTGCTAGGGGGAGTCACATTGTCACACTGCTAGGGGGAGTCACATTGTCACACTGCTAGGGGGAGTCACTTGTCACACTGCTGGGGGAGTCACATTGTCACACTGCTAGGGGGAGTCACATTGTCACACTGCTAGGGGGAGTCACATTGTCACACTGCTAGGGGGAGTCACATTGTCACACTGCTAGGGGAGTCACATTGTCACACTGCTAGGGGGAGTCACATTGTCACACTGCTAGGGGAGTCACATTGTCACACTGCTAGGGGGAGTCACATTGTCACACTGCTAGGGGGAGTCACTTTGTCACACTGCTAGGGGGAGTCACATTGTCACACTGCTAGGGGGAGTCACATTGTCACACTGCTAGGGGGAGTCACATTGTCACACTGCTAGGGGGAGTCACATTGTCACACTGCTAAGGGAGTCACATTGTCACACTGCTAGGGGGAGTCACATTGTCACACTGCTAGGGGAGTCACATTGTCACACTGCTAGGGGGAGTCACATTGTCACACTGCTAGGGGGAGTCACTTTGTCACACTGCTAGGGGGAGTCACATTGTCACACTGCTAGGGGGAGTCACATTGTCACACTGCTAGGGGGAGTCACATTGTCACACTGCTAGGGGGAGTCACATTGTCACACTGCTAGGGGAGTCACATTGTCACACTGCTAGGGGGAGTCACATTGTCACACTGCTAGGGGAGTCACATTGTCACACTGCTAGGGGGAGTCACATTGTCACACTGCTAGGGGGAGTCACATTGTCACACTGCTGGGGGAGTCACATTGTCACACTGCTGGGGGAGTCACATTGTCACACTGCTGGGGGAGTCACATTGTCACACTGCTAGGGGGAGTCACATTGTCACACTGCTAGGGGGAGTCACATTGTCACACTGCTAGGGGGAGTCACATTGTCACACTGCTAGGGGGAGTCACATTGTCACACTGCTAGGGGGAGTCACACTGCTAGGGGGAGTCACATTGTCACACTGCTAGGGGGAGTCACACTGCTAGGGGGAGTCACACTGCTAGGGGGAGTCACATTGTCACACTGCTAGGAGGAGTCACATTGTCACACTGTTAGGGGGAGTCACACTGCTAGGGGGAGTCACATTGTCACACTGCTATGGGGAGTCACTTTATCCCACTGCTAGGGGGAGTCACATTGTCACACTGCTGGGGGAGTCACATTGTCACACTGCTGGGGGAGTCACATTGTCACACTGCTAGGGGGAGTCACATTGTCACACTGCTGGGGGAGTCACATTGTCACACTGCTAGGGGGAGTCACATTGTCACACTGCTAGGGGGAGTCACATTGTCACACTGCTGGGGGAGTCACATTGTCACACTGCTAGGGGGAGTCACATTGTCACACTGCTGGGGGACTCACATTGTCACACTGCTAGGGGGAGTCACATTGTCACACTGCTAGGGGGAGTCACATTGTCACACTGCTAGGGGGAGTCACATTGTCACACTGCTAGGAGGAGTCACTTTGTCACACTGCTAGGGGGAGTCACATTGTCACACTGCTGGGGGAGTCACATTGTCACACTGCTGGGGGAGTCACATTGTCACACTGCTGGGGGAGTCACTTGTCACACTGCTAGGGGGAGTCACACTGCTGGGGGAGTCACATTGTCACACTGCTAGGGGGAGTCACATTGTCACACTGCTAGGAGGAGTCACTTTGTCACACTGCTAGGGGGAGTCACATTGTCACACTGCTGGGGGAGTCACATTGTCACACTGCTGGGGGAGTCACTTGTCACACTGCTAGGGGGAGTCACACTGCTAGGGGGAGTCACACTGCTAGGGGGAGTCACACTGCTAGGGGGAGTCACATTGTCACACTGCTAGGGGGAGTCACATTGTCACACTGCTGGGGGAGTCACATTGTCACACTGCTGGGGGAGTCACTTGTCACACTGCTAGGGGGAGTCACACTGCTGGGGGAGTCACATTGTCACACTGCTGGGGGAGTCACTTGTCACACTGCTAGGGGGAGTCACACTGCTAGGGGGAGTCACACTGCTAGGGGGAGTCACACTGCTAGGGGGAGTCACCTTGTCATACTGCTAGGGGGAGTCACACTGCTAGGGGGAGTCACACTGCTAGGGGGAGTCACACTGCTAGGGGGAGTCACACTGCTAGGGGGAGTCACTTGTCACACTGCTAGGGGGAGTCACACTGCTAGGGGGAGTCACTTGTCACACTGCTAGGGGGAGTCACACTGCTGGGGGAGTCACACTGCTAGTGGGAGTCACACTGCTGGGGGAGTCACACTGCTAGGGGGAGTCACACTGCTGGGGGAGTCACACTGCTGGGGGAGTCACACTGCTAGGGGGAGTCACACTGCTAGGGGGAGTCACACTGCTGGGGGAGTCACACTGCTAGGGGGAGTCACACTGCTAGGGGGAGTCACACTGCTGGGGGAGTCACACTGCTGGGGGAGTCACCCCATTACACATATGCGCTAATAATAACTTACACTCTGTGATCTGATTGTGCATACATATATCTGTTTATTTATTGCAGCAAATCAAGAAATCCTTCAGAAAGTAGAAGTGGAGTATGAGGTGATGCCAGGCTGGAAAAGTGACACAACAGGTGCCAGGAAATGGGAAGAACTTCCGGCAAAGGCACAAAATTACATCCGATTTGTGGAGAATCACATAGGAGTGCCTGGTGAGTGCAGCCCGGGTGGTAATGTTCATTACTGGGCAACAGCTGTGTGCTAAATGTATATAGATATTATTACTCTAAGGGGCCCTTATCCCCACTTAATACAATCTGCAGGGTACAGGTGTAGGGTTGCCCTGCTGGAGCACAGGTGTAGGGTACCCCTGCTGGAGCACAGATGTAGAGTTCCCCTGCTGGAGCACAGGTTAGGGTTCCCTTGATGACGCACAGGTGTAGGGTACCCCTTGCTGGACCACAGGTGTAGGGTATTGGTGTATTACTGTAGAGAGGTTGTTAATAAGGTGTAATACTGTGAGGGAGTTTGTTAATAAGTAGTATTACTGTAGGGAGGTTGTTAATAAGGTGTATTACTGTGAGTGAGTTTGTTAATAAGTAGTATTACTGGAGGGAGGTTGTTAATAAGTAGTATTACTGGAGGGAGGTTGTTAATAAGTAGTATTACTGTAGGGAGGTTGTTAATAAGGTGTATTAATGTTAGGGAGATTGTTAATAAGTAGTATTACTGTGAGGGAGTTTGTTAATAAGCAGTATTACTGTAGGGAGGTTGTTAAAAAGGTGTATTACTGTGAGTGAGTTTGTTAATAAGTAGTATTACTGGAGGGAGGTTGTTAATAAGTAGTATTACTGGAGGGAGGTTGTTAATAAGTAGTATTACTGTAGGGAGGTTGTTAATAAGTAGTATTACTGGAGGGAGTTTGTTAATAAGTAGTATTACTGGAGGGAGGTTGTTAATAAGTAGTATTACTGGAGGGAGGTTGTTAATAAGTAGTATTACTGGAAGGAGTTTGTTAATAAGTAGTATTACTGTAGGGAGGTTGTTAGTAAGGTGTATTACTGTGAGGGAGTTTGTTAATAAGGTGTATTACTGTGAGGGCGGTTAGGGAGATTGTTAATAAGTAGTATTACTGGAGGGACATTGTTAATAAGATATATTATTGTGAGGTAGGTTGTTAATTAGGTGTATTACTTTCACGGAGTTTGTTAATAAGGTGTATTACTGTGAGGTAGGTTGTTAATAAGTAGTATTACTGGAGGGAGGTTGTTAATAAGTAGTATTACTGGAGGGAGGTTGTTAACAAGTAGTATTACTGTAGGGAGGTTGTTAATAAGTAGTATTACTGGAGGGAGTTTGTTAATAAGTAGTATTACTGTGAGGTAGGTTGTTAATAAGTAGTATTACTGGAGGGAGGTTGTTAATAAGTAGTATTACTGGAAGGAGTTTGTTAATAAGTAGTATTACTGTAGGGAGGTTGTTAATAAGGTGTATTACTGTGAGGGAGTTTGTTAATAAGGTGTATTACTGTGAGGGCGGTTAGGGAGATTGTTAATAAGTAGTATTACTGGAGGGACATTGTTAATCAGATATATTATTGTGAGGTAGGTTGTTAATTAGGTGTATTACTTTCACGGAGTTTGTTAATAAGGTGTATTACTGTGAGGTAGGTTGTTAATAAGTAGTATTACTGTAGGGAGGTTGTTAATAAGTAGTATTACTGTGAGGGAGTTTGTTAATAAGGTGTATTACTGTAGGGAGGTTGTTAATAAGTAGTATTACTGGAGGGAGGTTGTTAATAAGGTGTATTACTGTAGGGAGGTTGTTAATAAGTAGTATTACTGGAGGGAGGTTGTTATTAAGTAGTATTACTGGAGGGAGTTTGTTAATAAGTAGTATTACTGGAGGGAGTTTGCTAATAAGTAGTATTACTGGAGGGAGGTTGTTAATAAGTAGTATTACTGGAGGGAGGTTGTTAATAGGTAATATTACTGTAGGGAGGTTGTTAATAAGTAGTATTACTGTTAGAGAGATTGTTAATAAGTAGTATTACTGGAGGGAGGTTGTTAATAAGTAGTATTACTGGAGGGAGGTTGTTAATAAGTAGTATTACTGGAGGGAGGTTGTTAATAGGTAATATTACTGTAGGGAAGTTGTTAATAAGTAGTATTACTGTTAGGGAGATTGTTAATAAGTAGTATTACTGTAGGGAGGTTGTTAATAAGTAGTATTACTGGAGGGAGGTTGTTAATAAATAGTTTTACTGTAGGGAGGTTGTTAATAAGGTGTTTTACTGTTAGGGAGATTGTTAATAAGTAGTATTACTGTAGGGAGGTTGTTAATAAGTAGTATTACTGTAGGGAGGTTGTTAATAAGTAGTATTACTGGAGGGAGTTTGTTAATAAGTAGTATTACTGTTAGGGAGATTGTTAATAAGTAGTACTACTGGAGGGAGGTTGTTAATAAGTAGTATTACTGGAGGGAGGTTGTTAATAAGGTGTATTACTGTAGGGAGGTTGTTAATAAGTAGTATTACTGGAGGGAGATTGTTAATAAGTAGTATTACTGGAGGGAGATTTTTAATAAGTAGTATTACTGGAGGAAGGTTGTTAATAAGGTGTATTACTGTAGGGAGGTTGTTAATAAGTAGTATTACTGGAGGAAGGTTATTAATAAGGTGTATTACTGTGAGGGCGGTTGTTAATAAGGTGTATTACTGTGAGTGAGTTTGTTAATAAGTAGTATTACTGTAGGAAGGTTGTTAATAAGGTGTATTACTGTAGGGAGGTTGTTAATAAGTAGTATTACTGGAGGGAGGTTGTTAATAAGTAGTATTACTGTGAGGGAGGTTGTTAATAAGGTGTATTACTGGAGGGAGGTTGCTAATAAGTAGTATTACTGGAGGGAGGTTGTTAATAAGTAGTATTACTGGAGGGAGGTTGTTAATAAGGTATATTACTGTGAGGGAGGTTGTTAATAAGGTGTATTACTGTGAGTGAGTTTGTTAATAAGGTGTATTACTGGAGGGAGTTTGTTAATAAGGTGTATTACTGGAGGGAGGTTGTTAATAAGTAGTATTACTGGAGGGAGGTTGTTAATAAGTAGTATTAATGGAGAGAGGTTTTTAATAAGTAGTATTACTGGAGGGAGTTTGTTAATAAGGTGTATTACTGGAGGGAGGTTGTTAATAAGTAGTATTACTGGAGCGAGGTTGTTAATAAGTTGTATTACTGGAGGGAGGTTGTTAATAAGTAGTATTACTGGAGGGAGGATGTTAATAAGTAGTATTACTGGAGGGAGTTTGTTAATAAGATATATTATTGTGTGGTAGGTTTTTAATAAGTAGTATTACTGGAGGGAGTTTGTTAATAAGTAGTATTACTGGAGGGAGGTTGTTAATAGTAGTATTACTGGAGGGAGGTTATTAATAAGTAGTATTACTGGAGGGAGTTTGTTGATAAGTAGTATTACTGGAGGGAGTTTGTTAATAAGGTGTATTACTGGAGGGAGGGTGTTAATAAGTAGTATTACTGGAGCGAGGTTGTTAATAAGTTGTATTACTGGAGGGAGGTTGTTAATAAGTAGTATTACTGGAGGGAGTTTGTTAATAAGTAGTATTACTGGAGGGAGGTTGTTAATAATAGTATTACTGGAGGGAGGTTATTAATAAGTAGTATTACTGGAGGGAGTTTGTTGATAAGTAGTATTACTGGAGGGAGGTTGTTAATAAGTAGTATTACTGGAGGGAGGTTGTTAATAAGTAGTATTACTGGAGTGAGGTTGTTAATAAGGTGTATTACTGTGAGGGAGGTTGTTAATAAGGTGTATTACTGTGAGGGAGTTTGTTAATAAGTAGTTTTACTGTAGGTAGGTTTTTAATAAGTAGTATTACTGGAGGGAGTTTTTTAATAAGTAGTTTTACTGGAGGGATGTTGTTAATAAGTAGTATTACTGCGAGGGAGTTTGTTAATAAGTCGTATTACTGTAGGGAGGTTGTTAATAAGTAGTATTACTGTGAGGGAGGATGTTAATAAGGTGTATTACTGTGAGGGAGCTTGTTAATAAGTAGTATTACTGGAGGGAGGTTGTTAATAAGTAGTATTACTGGAGGGAGGTTGTTAATAAGTAGTATTACTGTTAGGGAGGTTGTTAATAAGTAGTATTACTGGAGGGAGGTTGTTAATAAGTAGTATTACTGTGAGGGAGGTTGTTAATAAGGTGTATTACTGGAGGGAGTTTGTTAATAAGTAGTTTTACTGTAGGTAGGTTTTTAATAAGTAGTATTACTGGAGGGAGTTTGTTAATAAGTAGTTTTACTGTAGGTAGGTTTTTAATAAGTAGTATTACTGGAGGGAGTTTTTTAATAAGTAGTTTTACTGGAGGGATGTTGTTAATAAGTAGTATTACTGCGAGGGAGTTTGTTAATAAGTCGTATTACTGTAGGGAGGTTGTTAATAAGTAGTATTACTGTGAGGGAGGATGTTAATAAGGTGTATTACTGTGAGGGAGCTTGTTAATAAGTAGTATTACTGGAGGGAGGTTGTTAATAAGTAGTATTACTGTGAGGGAGGTTGTTAATAAGGTGTATTACTGGAGGGAGGTTGCTAATAAGTAGTATTACTGGAGGGAGGTTGTTAATAAGGTATATTACTGTGAGGGAGGTTGTTAATAAGGTGTATTACTGTGAGTGAGTTTGTTAATAAGGTGTATTACTGGAGGGAGTTTGTTAATAAGGTGTATTACTGGAGGGAGGTTGTTAATAAGTAGTATTACTGGAGGGAGGTTGTTGATAAGTAGTATTAATGGAGAGAGGTTTTTAATAAGTAGTATTACTGGAGGGAGTTTGTTAATAAGGTGTATTACTGGAGGGAGGTTGTTAATAAGTAGTATTACTGGAGCGAGGTTGTTAATAAGTTGTATTACTGGAGGGAGGTTGTTAATAAGTAGTATTACTGGAGGGAGGATGTTAATAAGTAGTATTACTGGAGGGAGTTTGTTAATAAGATATATTATTGTGTGGTAGGTTTTTAATAAGTAGTATTACTGGAGGGAGTTTGTTAATAAGTAGTATTACTGGAGGGAGGTTGTTAATAGTAGTATTACTGGAGGGAGGTTATTAATAAGTAGTATTACTGGAGGGAGTTTGTTGATAAGTAGTATTACTGGAGGGAGTTTGTTAATAAGGTGTATTACTGGAGGGAGGGTGTTAATAAGTAGTATTACTGGAGCGAGGTTGTTAATAAGTTGTATTACTGGAGGGAGGTTGTTAATAAGTAGTATTACTGGAGGGAGGATGTTAATAAGTAGTATTACTGGAGGGAGTTTGTTAATAAGTAGTATTACTGGAAGGAGGTTGTTAATAGTAGTATTACTGGAGGGAGGTTATTAATAAGTAGTATTACTGGAGGGAGTTTGTTGATAAGTAGTATTACTGGAGGGAGGTTGTTAATAAGTAGTATTACTGGAGGGAGGTTGTTAATAAGTAGTATTACTGGAGTGAGGTTGTTAATAAGGTATATTACTGTGAGGGCGATTGTTAATAAGGTGTATTACTGTGAGTGAGTTTGTTTATAAGTAGTATTACTGGAGGAAGGTTGTTAATAAGGTGTATTACTGTAGGGAGGTTGTTAATAAGTAGTATTACTGGAGAGAGGTTGTTAATAAGTAGCATTACTGTGAGGGAGGTTGTTAATAAGGTGTATTACTGGAGGGAGGTTGCTAATAAGTAGTATTACTGGAGGGAGGTTGTTAATAAGTAGTATTACTGGAGGGAGGTTGTTAATAAGGTATATTACTGTGAGGGAGTTTGTTAATAAGGTGTATTACTGTGAGTGAGTTTGTTAATAAGGTGTATTACTGGAGGGAGTTTGTTAATAAGGTGTATTACTGGAGGGAGGTTGTTAATAAGTAGCATTACTGGAGGGAGGTTGTTAATAAGTAGTATTACTGGAGAGAGGTTTTTAATAAGTAGTATTACTGGAGGGAGTTTGTTAATAAGGTGTATTACTGGAGGGAGGTTGTTAATAAGTAGTATTACTGGAGGGAGGTTGTTAATAAGTAGTATTACTGGAGGGAGGTTGTTAATAAGTAGTATTACTGGAGGGAGGATGTTAATAAGTAGTATTACTGGAGGGAGTTTGTTAATAAGATATATTATTGTGAGGTAGGTTGTTAATAAGTAGTATTACTGGAGGGAGTTTGTTAATAAGTAGTATTACTGGAGGGAGGTTGTTAATAAGGTGTATTATTGGAGGGAATTTGTTAATAAGTAGTATTACTGGAGGGTGGTTGTTAATAAGTAGTATTACTGGAGGGAGGTTGTTAATAAGGTGTATTACTGGAGGGAGTTTGTTAATAAGTAGTATTACTGGAGGGAGTTTGTTAATAAGTAGTATTACTGGAGGGAGGTTGTTAATAAGTAGTATTACTGGAGGGAGGTTGTTAATAAGTAGTATTACTGGAGGGAGGTTGTTAATAGGTAATATTACTGTAGGGAGGTTGTTAATAAGTAGTATTACTGTTAGAGAGATTGTTAATAAGTAGTATTACTGGAGGGAGGTTGTTAATAAGTAGTATTACGGTAGGGAGGTTGTTAATAAGTAGTATTACTGGAGGGAGGTTGTTAATAAATAGTTTTACTGGAGGGAGGTTGTTAATAAGGTGTTTTACTGTTAGGGAGATTGTTAATAAGTAGTATTACTGTAGGGAGGTTGTTAATAAGTAGTATTACTGTAGGGAGTTTGTTAATAAGTAGTATTACTGGAGGGAGTTTGTTAATAAGTAGTATTACTGTTAGGGAGATTGTTAATAAGTAGTATTACTTGAGGGAGGTTGTTAATAAGTAGTATTACTGGAGGGAGGTTGTTAATAAGGTGTATTACTGTAGGGAGGTTGTTAATAAGTAGTATTACTGGAGGGAGATTTTTAATAAGTAGTATTACTGGAGGGAGGTTGTTAATAAGTAGTATTACTGGAGGAAGGTTGTTAATAAGGTGTATTACTGTAGGGAGGTTGTTAATAAGTAGTATTACTGGAGGAAGGTTGTTAATAAGGTGTATTACTGTAGGGAGGTTGTTAATACGTAGTATTACTGGAGGGAGGTTGTTAATAAGTAGTATTACTGGAGGGAGATTGTTAATAAGGTGTATTACTGTGAGGGCGGTTGTTAATAAGGTCTATTACTGTGAGTGAGTTTGTTAATAAGTAGTATTACTGGAGGAAGGTTGTTAATAAGGTGTATTACTGTAGGGAGGTTGTTAATAAGTAGTATTACTGGAGGGAGGTTGTTAATAAGTAGTATTACTGTGAGGGAGGTTGTTAATAAGGTGTATTACTGGAGGGAGGTTGCTAATAAGTAGTATTACTGGAGGGAGGTTGTTAATAAGTAGTATTACTGGAGGGAGGTTGTTAATAAGCAGTATTACTGGAGGGAGGTTGTTAATAAGTAGTATTACTGTAGGGAGGTTGTTAGGTTGTTAATAAAGTGTATTACTGTGAGGGAGATTGTTAATAGGTAGTATTACTGTAGGGAGGTTGTTAATAAGTAGTATTACTATAGGAAGGTTATTAATAGGTAGTATTACTAGAAGGAGGTTGTTAATAAGGTGTTTTACTGTGAGGGAGGTTGTTAATAAGGTGTATTACTGTGAGGGAGTTTGTTAATAAGTAGTATTATTGTAGGGAGGTTGTTAATAAGTAGTATTACTGGAGGGAGTTTGTTAATAAGTAGTTTTACTGTAGGTAGGTTTTTAATAAGTAGTATTACTGGAGGGAGTTTTTTAATAAGTAGTTTTACTGGAGGGATGTTGTTAATAAGTAGTATTACTGTGAGGGAGTTTGTTAATAAGTCGTATTACTGTAGGGAGGTTGTTAATAAGTAGTATTACTGTGAGGGAGGATGTTAATAAGGTGTATTACTGTGAGGGAGCTTGTTAATAAGTAGTATTACTGGAGGGAGGTTGTTAATAAGTAGTATTACTGGAGGGAGGTTGTTAATAAGGTGTATTACTGTGAGGGAGGTTGTTAATAAGTAGTATTACTGGAGGGAGTTTGTTAATAAGTAGTATTACTGGAGGGAGAGTTTTAATAAATAGTATTACTGGAGGGAGGTTGTTAATAAGTAGTATTACTGTGAGTGAGTTTGTTAATAAGGTGTATTACTGTAGGTAGGTTGTTAATAAGTAGTATTACTGGAGGGAGGTTGTTAATAAGTAGTATTACTGTAGGGAGGTTGTTAATAAGGTGTATTACTGTGATGGAGGTTGTTAATAAGTAGTATTACTGGAGGGAGGTTGTTAATAAGTAGTATTACTGGAGGGAGATTGTTAATAAGGTGTATTACTGTGAGGGCGGTTGTTAATAAGGTGTATTACTGTGAGTGAGTTTGTTAATAAGTAGTATTACTGGAGGAAGGTTGTTAATAAGGTGTATTACTGTAGGGAGGTTATTAATAAGTAGTATTACTGGAGGGAGGTTGTTAATAAGTAGTATTACTGTGAGGGAGTTTGTTAATAAGGTGTATTACTGGAGGGAGGTTGCTAATAAGTAGTATTACTGGAGGGAGGTTGTTAATAAGTAGTATTACTGGAGGGAGGTTGTTAATAAGCAGTATTACTGTAGGGAGGTTGTTAATAAGTAGTATTACTGTAGGGAGGTTGTTAGGTTGTTAATAAAGTGTATTACTGTGAGGGAGTTTGTTAATAGGTAGTATTACTGTAGGGAGGTTGTTAATAAGTAGTATTACTATAGGAAGGTTATTAATAGGTAGTATTACTAGAAGGAGGTTGTTAATAAGGTGTATTACTGTGAGGGAGGTTGTTAATAAGGTGTATTACTGTGAGGGTGTTTGTTAATAAGTAGTATTATTGTAGGGAGGTTGTTAATAAGTAGTATTACTGGAGGGAGTTTGTTAATAAGTAGTTTTACTGTAGGTAGGTTTTTAATAAGTAGTATTACTGGAGGGAGTTTGTTAATAAGTAGTTTTACTGGAGGGATGTTGTTAATAAGTAGTATTACTGTGAGGGAGTTTGTTAATAAGGTGTATTACTGTGAGGGAGGTTGTTAATAAGTAGTTTTACTGGAGGGAGGTTGTTAATAAGTAGTATTACTGTAGGGAGGTTGTTAATAAGGTGTATTACTGTGAGGGAGGTTGTTAATAAGTAGTATTACTGGAGGGAGTTTGTTAATAAGTAGTATTACTGGAGGGAGGTTGTTAATAAGTAGTATTACTGTGAGTGAGTTTGTTAATAAGGTGTATTACTGTAGGGAGGTTGTTAATAAGTAGTATTGCTGGAGGGAGGTTGTTAATAAGTAGTATTACTGTAGGGAGGTTGTTAATAAGGTGTATTACTGTGAGGGAGGTTGTTAATAAGTAGTATTACTGGAGGGAGGTTGTTAATAAGGTGTATTACTGTGAGGGAGGTTGTTAATAAGTAGTATTACTGGAGGGAGGTTGTTAATAAGGTCTATTGCTGGAGGGAGGCTGTTAATAAGTAGTATTACTGTAGGGAGGTTGTTAATAAGTAGTATTACTATAGGAAGGTTGTTAATAGGTAGTATTACTGGAGGGAGGTTGTTAATAAAATATATCATTGTGAGGTAGGTTGTTAATAAGTAGTAATACTGGAGGGAGGTTGTTAATAAGATATATTATTGTGAGGTAGGTTGTTAATAAGGTGCATTACTGTAAGGGAGGTTGTTAATAAGTAGTATTACTGTAGGGAGGTTGTTAATAAGTAGTATTACTGGAGGGAGGTTGTTAATAAGTAGTATTACTGTTAGGGAGTTTAATAAGGTGTATTACTGTGAGGTAGGTTGTTAATAAGGTTTATTACTGTGAGGGAGGTTTTTTATAAGGTGTATTACTGTGAGGGAGGTTGTTAATAAGGTGTATTACTGGAGGGAGTTTGTTAATAAGTAGTATTACTGGAGGGAGATTGTTAATAAGATATATTATTGTGAGGGAGGTTGTTAATAAGTAGTATTACTGTGAGGGAGGTTGTTAATAAGATATATTATTGTGAGGTAGGTTGTTAATAAGTAGTATTACTGGAGGGATGTTGTTAATAAGATATATTATTGTGAGGTAGGTTGTTAATAAGTACTATTACTGGAGGGAGGTTGTTAATAAGATATATTATTGTGAGGTAGGTTGTTAATAAGATATATTATTGTGAGGTAGGTTGTTAATAAGATATATTATTGTGAGGTAGGTTGTTAATAAGGTGTATTACTGTTAGGGAGTTTGTTAATTATTATTATTATTATACTTTATTTATGAAGCGCCAACATATTCCGCAGTGCTGTCCATGGATACAATTAATTTAAATAAAACAATACAAGACTTGTAAAAGACAGGACAAAATTTACAAACACATACAGGAGAGATTGAGGGTTAATAAGGTGTATTACTGGAGGGAGGTTGCTAATAAGGTGTGTTAATGTACTGTCTGATCTAATGTCTGATGCACTGACTGATGCTCTTTCTTTTGCAGTTAAATGGGTGGGAGTTGGAAAATCACGAGAATCTATGATTGAGCTTTTCTAGAGCTGTGCAGATGGTTTGTACAACTATATGTTCCTCACACAAACCTTGTGAACATAGATGCGGTTCTATGACAGAGCTGCAGTAATAACGGTGTATAGCTTTTAATGATAATTTACGACATTAAATAAAATATGTTTGAAATAATGTTTCTGTTGTTTCTTTGCACAAATGATACTTACCGCACAATAGCGGCTTTATTTGGAATTCCAGCTACTTTTTAGCCGTCCTGGGGTGAGTTGGCATGCATGGCAGGCTAGATAACCTGATGGGTGAGCTGGCAGGCTGGATAACCTCATGGGTGAGCTGGCAGGCTGGATAAACTGATGGGTGAGCTGGCAGACTGAATAACCTGATGGGTGAGCTGGCAGACTGGATAAACTGATGGGTGAGCTGGCAGACTGGATAACGTGAGGGGTGAGCTGGCAGACTGGATAACGTGAGGAGTGAGCTGGCAGACTGGATAAATTGAGGGGTGAGCTGGCAGGCTGGATAATGTGAGGGTGAGATGGCAGGCTGGATAACGTGAGGGGTGAGCTGGCAGGCTGGATAAAGTGAGGGTGAGCTGGCAGGCTGGATAATGTGAGGGTGAGATGGCAGGCTGGATAACGTGAGGAGTGAGCTGGCAGGCTGGATAATGTGAGGGGTGAGCTGGCAGGTTGGATAACGTGAGGGTGAGCTGGCAGGCTGGATAACGTGAGGGGTGAGCTGGCAGGCTGGATAACGTGAGGGGTGAGCTGGCAGGCTGGATAATGTGAGGGGTGAGCTGGCAGGTTGGATAACGTGAGGGTGAGCTGGCAGGCTGGATATAACAATAATAATAAACATATATAAATAATTAATGAATAATGAAAATTATGTGCACCAAAAGATACAATCAAAAAGTATGGTTTTTGAATAATGCCTGTGCACTGCAGTGCAAAAAAAGAAGAAAGAAGAAAGAACAATATAAATATAAATGTGAAGAATGGTGACAAGTGTGAGTGAATGCAGATAAAATTGACAAATGATATTCACAAATGATAAATAATATACAACTAATACAGTAATATAATGCTAAAAGTGAGGAAAATAAATACAATAAAAACAATAAAAATTTTGCAAAAAATTGTTGATCAACAAATGTTGGTGAAGAGTAATAAAAATTTAAAAATGGGAAAAAATGGAAAAAAAATGGTAAAAGTGCAAAAAGTGTTCCTCCTAAAGGGTAGTGACTTGAACATATCCAAATCCCAAATGATATCCTAGATCTGTAAGTAGATAAAGTTGCCAGTCGAGTGAGGGGTGAGTTGGCAGGCTGGATAACGTGTGGAGTGAGCTGCCAGACTGGATAACGTGAGGGGTGAGCTGGCAGGCTGGATAACGTGAGGGGTGAGCTGGCAGGCTGGATAACGTGAGGATTGAGCTGGCAGGCTGGATAACGTGAGGGTTGAGCTGGCAGGCTGGATAACGTGAGGGGTGAGCTGGCAGGCTGGATAACGTGAGGAGTGAGCTGGCAGGCTGGATAACGTGAGGAGTGAGCTGGCAGGCTGGATAACCTGATGGGTGAGCTGGCAGGCTGGATAACGTGAGGAGTGAGCTGGCAAGCTGGATAACGTGAGGAGTGAGCTGGCAGGCTGGATAACGTGAGGGGTGAGCTGGCAGACTGGATAAATTGAGGGGTGAGCTGGCAGGCTGGATAACGTGAGGGGTGAGCTGGCCGGCTGGATAACGTGAGGGGTGAGCTGGCAGACTAGATAAATTGAGGGGTCAGCTGGCAGGCTGGATAACGTGAGGGGTGAGCTGGCAGACTGGATAAATTGAGGAGTGAGCTGGCAGGCTGGATAACATGAGGAATGAGCTGGCAGACTGGATAAATTGCGGGGTGAGCTGGCAGGCTGGATAACGTGAGGGGTGAGCTGGCAGGCTGGATAACGTGAGGGGTGAGCTGGCAGACTGGATAAATTGAGGGGTGAGCTGGCAGGCTGGATAACGTGAGGGGTGAGCTGGCCGGCTGGATAACGTGAGGGGTGAGCTGGCAGACCGGATAACGCGAGGAGTGAGCTGGCCGGCTGGATAACGTGAGGAGTGAGCTGGCAGGCTGGATAACGTGAGGGGTGAGCTGACAGAATGGATAACGTGAGGGGGAGCTGGCAGACTGGATAACGTGAGGGGTGAGCTGGCAGAGTGGATAACGTGAGGGGTGAGCTGGCAGAATGGATAATGTGAGGGGTGAGCTGGCAGGCTGGAAAACTTGAGGAGTTACCTGGCAGGCTGGATAATGTGAGGAGTGAGCTGGCAGGCTGGATAAATTGAGGAGTGAGCTGGCAGGCTGGATAACGTGAGGGGTGAGCTGGCAGGCTGGATAATGTGAGGAGTGAGCTGGCAGGCTGGATAACGTGAGGAGTGAGCTGGCAGACTGGATAAATTGAGGGGTGAGCTGGCAGGCTGGATAACGTCAGGGGTGAGCTGGCAGGCTGGATAAAGTGAGGATTGAGCTGGCAGACTGGATAACGTGAGGGGTGAGCTGGCAGGCTGGATAACGTGAGGGGTGAGCTGCCAGGCTGGATAACGTGAGGGGTGAGCTGGCAGGCTGGATAACGTGAGGAGTAAGCTGGCAGGCTGGATAATGTGAGGAGTGAGCTGGCAGGCTGGATAGCGTGAGGGGTGAGCTGGCAGGCTGGATAACGTGAGGGGTGAGCTCTGAGCTGGCAGGCTGGATAACGTGAGGGGTGAGCTGGCAGGCTGGATAACGTGAGGAGTGAAATGGCAGGCTGGATAAAGTGAGGAGTGAGCTGGCAGGATGGATAACGTGAGGAGTGAGCTACTAGGCTGGATAACGTGAGGAGTAAACTGGCAGGCTGGATAACGTGAGGAGTGAGCTGGCAGGCTGGATAACGTGAAGGGTGAGCTGGCAGGCTGGATAACATGGGTAGTGAGCTGGCAGGCCGGATAACATGAGGGGTGAGCTGGCAGGCTGGATAACGTGAGGGGTGAGCTGGCAGGTTGGATAACGTGAGGATTGAGCTGGCAGACTGGATAACGTGAGGGGTGAGCTGGCAGGCTGGATAACGTGAGGGGTGAGCTGCCAGGCTGGATAACGTGAGGGGTGAGCTGGCAGGCTGGATAACCTGATGGGTGAGCTGGCAGGCTGGATAACGCGAGGGGTGAGCTGGCAGGCTGGATAACATGAGGAGTGAGCTAGCAGGCTGGATAACGTGAGGAGTAAGCTGGCAGGCTGGATAAATTGAGGGGTGAGCTGGCAGGCTGGATAACGTGATGGGTGAGCTGGCAGGCTGGATAACATGAAGGGTGAGCTGGTAGGCTGGATAACGTGAGGGGTGAGCTGGTAGGCTGGATAACGTGAGGAGTGCGCTGGCAGGCTGGATAACATGAGGAGTGAGCTAGCAGGCTGGATAACGTGAGGAGTGAGCTGGCAGGCTGGATAACGTGAGGAGTGAGCTGGCAGGCTGGATAACGTGAGGAGTGAGCTGGCAGACTGGATAATGTGAGGAGTGAGCTGGCAGGCTGGATAACGTGAGGGGTGAGCTGGCAGGCTGGATAATGTGAGGAGTGTGCTGGCAGGCTGGATAACGTGAGAGGTGAGCTGGTAGGCTGGATAACGTGAGGGGTGAGCTGGTAGGCTGGATAACATGAGGAGTGAGCTAGCAGGCTGGATAACGTGAGGAGTGAGCTGGCAGGCTGGCTAACGTGAGGAGTGCGCTGGCAGGCTGGATAACATGAGGAGTGAGCTAGCAGGCTGGATAACGTGAGGAGTGAGCTGGCAGGCTGGATAACGTGAGGAGTGAGCTGGCAGACTGGATAGCGTGAGGAGTGAGCTGGCAGGCTGGATAACGTGAGGGGTGCGCTGGCAGGCTGGATAACATGAGAGGTGAGCTGGCAGGCTGGCTAACATGAGGGGTGAGCTGGCAGGCTGGATAAATTGAGGAGTGAGCTAGCAGGCTGGATAAATTGAGAAGTGAGCTGGCAGGCTGGATAAATTGAGGGGTGAGCTGGCAGGCTGGATAAATTGAAGGGTGAGCTGGCAGGCTGGATAACGTAAGGGGTGAGCTGCTAGGCTGGATAACGTGAGGAGTAAGCTGGCAGGCTGGATAAAGTGAGTAGTGAGCTGGCAGACTGGATAAAGTGAGGAGTGAGCTGGCAGGATGGATAACGTGAGGAATGAGCTGGCAGGCTGGATAACGTGAGGAGTGAGCTGGCAGGCTGGATAAATTGAGGGGTGAGCTGGCAGGCTGGATAACGTGAGGAGTGAGCTGGCAGGCTGGATAACGTGAGGGGTGAGTTGGCAGGCTGGATAACGTGAGGGCTGAGCTGGCAGGCTGGATAAATTGAGGAGTGAGCTGACAGAATGGATAATGTGAGGGGTGAGCTGGCAGGCTGGATAACGTGAGGAGTGAGCAGGCAGGCTGGATAACGCGAGGAATGAGCTGGCAGGCTGTATAACGTGAGGGGTGAGCTGGCAGACTGGATAAAGTGAGGAGTGAGCTGGCAGGATGGATAACGTGAGGAATGAGCTGGCAGGCTGGATAACGTGTGGAGTGAGCTGCCAGGCTGGATAACGTGAGGAGTGAGCTGCCAGGCTGGATAAATTGTGGGGTGAGCTGGCAGGCTGGATAACGTGAGGAGTGAGCTGGCAGGCTGGATAACGTGAGGGGTGAGTTGGCAGGCTCGATAACGTGAGGAGTGCGCTGGCAGTCTTGATAACGTGAGGAGTGAGCTGGCAGGCTGGATAAATTAAGGGGTAAGCTGGCAGGCTGGATAACGTGAGGAGTGAGCTGGCAGGCTGGATAACGTGAGGAGTGAGCTGGCAGGCTGGATAACGTGAGGGGTGAGTTGGCAGGCTCGATAACGTGAAGAGTGCGCTGGCAGTCTTGATAACGTGAGGAGTGAGCTGGCAGGCTGGATAAATTAAGGGGTAAGCTGGCAGGCTGGATAACGCGAGGGGTGAGCTGGCAGGCTGGATAACCTGATGGGTGAGCTGGCAGGCTGGATAACGCGAGGGGTGAGCTGGCAGGCTGGATAACGTGAGGAGTGAGCTGGCAGACTGGATAAATTGAGGGGTGAGCTGGCAGGCTGGATAACATGAGGAGTAAGCTGGCAGGCTGGATAACGTGAGGAGTGAGCTGGCAGACTGGATAAATTGAGGGGTGAGCTGGCAGGCTAGATAACGTGAAGGGTGAGCTGGCTGGCTGGATAACGTGAGGGGTGTGCTGGCAGGCTGGATAACGTGAGGAGTGAGCTGGCAGACTGGATAGCGTGAGGAGTGAGCTGGCAGGCTGGATAACGTTAGGAGTGTGCTGGCAGACTGGATAGCGTGAGGAGTGAGCTGGCAGGCTGGATAACGTGAGGGGTGAGCTGGCAGACTGGATAATGTGAGGGGTGAGCTGGCAGGCTGGCTAACATGAGGGGTGAGCTGGCAGTCTGGATAAATTGAGGAGTGAGCTGGCAGTCTGGATAAATTGAGGGGTGAGCTGGCAGGCTGGATAATGTGAGGGGTGCACTGGCAGGCTGGATAACATGAGAGGTGAGCTGGCAGGCTGGCTAACATGAGGGGTGAGCTGGCAGTCTGGATAAATTGAGGAGTGAGCTGGCAGTCTGGATAAATTGAGGGGTGAGCTGGCAGGCTGGATAATGTGAGGGGTGCGCTGGCAGGCTGGATAACATGAGAGGTGAGCTGGCAGGCTGGCTAACATGAGGGGTGAGCTGGCAGTCTGGATAAATTGAGGAGTGAGCTAGCAGGCTGGATAAATTGAGAAGTGAGCTGGCAGGCTGGATAATGTGAGGAGTGAGCTGGCAGAATGGATAAATTGAGGGGTGAGCTGGCAGGCTGGATAACGTGAGCGGTGAGCTGCTAGGCTGGATAACGTGAGGAGTGAGCTGGCAGGCTGGATAACGTGAGGAGTGAGCTGGCAGGCTGGATAACGTGACGAGTGAGCTGGCAGGCTGGATAACGTGAGGAGTGAGCTGGCAGACTGGATAAAGTGAGGAGTGAGCTGGCAGGATGGATAACGTGAGGAATGAGCTGGCAGGCTGTATAACGTGAGGGGTGAGCTGGCAGGCTGGATAATGTGAGGGGTGAGATGGCAGGCTGGAAAACTTGAGGAGTTAGCTGGCAGGCTGGATAACGTGTGGAGTGAGCTGGCAGGCTGGATAACGTGTGGAGTGAGCTGGCAGGCTGGATAACGTGAGGAGTGAGCTGGCCGGCTGGATAACGTGAGGGGTTAGTTGGCAGGCTGGATAACGTGAGGGGTGAGTTGGCAGGCTGGATAACGTGAGGAGTGCGCTGGGAGTCTGGATAACGTGAGGGGTGAGCTGGCAGGCTGGATAACGTGAGGGGTGAGCTGGCAGGCTGGATAACGCGAGGAGTGAGCTGGCAGGCTGGATAACATGAGGAGTGAGCTGGCAGGCTGGATAACGTGAGGGGTGAGCTGGCAGGCTATATAACGCGAGGAGTGAGCTGGCAGGCTGGATAACGCGAGGAGTGAGCTTGAAGGCTGGATAACGCGAGGAGTGAGCTGGCAGGCTGGATAACGTGAGGGATGAGCTGGCAGGCTGGATAACGTGAGGAGTGCGCTGGCAGGCTGGATAAAGTGAGGGATGAGCTGGCAGGCTGGATAACGTGAGGGATGAGCTGGCAGGCTGGATAACGTGAGGAGTGAGCTGGCAGGCTGGATAAAGTGAGGGGTGAGCTGGCAGGCTGGATAACGTGAGGGGTGAGCTGGCAGGCTGGATAATGTGATGGGTGAGCTGGCAGGCTGGATAACATGAGGGGTGACCTGCTAGGCTGGATAACGTGAGGGGTGAGCTGGCAGTCTGGATAAATTGAGGAGTGAGCTAGCAGGCTGGATAAATTGAGAAGTGAGCTGGCAGGCTGGATAATGTGAGGAGTGAGCTGGCAGAATGGATAAATTGAGGGGTGAGCTGGCAGGCTGGATAACGTGAGCGGTGACCTGCTAGGCTGGATAACGTGAGGAGTGAGCTGGCAGGCTGGATAACGTGAGGAGTGAGCTGGCAGGCTGGATAACGTGACGAGTGAGCTGGCAGGCTGGATAACGTGAGGAGTGAGCTGGCAGACTGGATAAAGTGAGGAGTGAGCTGGCAGGATGGATAACGTGAGGAATGAGCTGGCAGGCTGTATAACGTGAGGGGTGAGCTGGCAGGCTGGATAATGTGAGGGGTGAGATGGCAGGCTGGAAAACTTGAGGAGTGAGCTGGCAGGCTGGATAACGTGTGGAGTGAGCTGGCAGGCTGGATAACGTGTGGAGTGAGCTGGCAGGCTGGATAACGTGAGGAGTGAGCTGGCAGGCTGGATAACGTGAGGGGTGAGCTGGCAGGCTGGATAACGTGAGGGGTGAGTTGGCAGGCTGGATAACGTGAGGAGTGCGCTGGGAGTCTGGATAACGTGAGGGGTGAGCTGGCAGGCTGGATAACGTGAGGGGTGAGCTGGCAGGCTGGATAACGCGAGGAGTGAGCTGGCAGGCTGGATAACATGAGGAGTGAGCTGGCAGGCTGGATAACGTGAGGGGTGAGCTGGCAGGCTATATAACGCGAGGAGTGAGCTGGCAGGCTGGATAACGCGAGGAGTGAGCTGGCAGGCTGGATAACGCGGGGAGTGAGCTGGCAGGCTGGATAACGTGAGGGATGAGCTGGCAGGCTGGATAACGTGAGGAGTGCGCTGGCAGGCTGGATAAAGTGAGGGATGAGCTGGCAGGCTGGATAACGTGAGGGATGAGCTGGCAGGCTGGATAATGTGAGGAGTGCGCTGGCAGGCTGGATAAAGTGAGGGGTGAGCTGGCAGGCTGGATAACGTGAGGGGTGAGCTGGCAGGCTGGATAATGTGATGGGTGAGCTGGCAGGCTGGATAACATGAGGGGTGACCTGCTAGGCTGGATAACGTGTGGAGTGAGCTGGCAGGCTGGATAACGTGTGGAGTGAGCTGGCAGGCTGGATAATGTGAGGAGTGAGCTGGCCGGCTGGATAACGTGAGGGGTGAGCTGGCAGGCTGGATAACGTGAGGGGTGAGTTGGCAGGCTGGATAACGTGAGGAGTGCGCTGGGAGTCTGGATAACGTGAGGGGTGAGCTGGCAGGCTGGATAACGTGAGGGGTGAGCTGGCAGGCTGGATAACGCGAGGAGTGAGCTGGCAGGCTGGATAACATGAGGAGTGAGCTGGCAGGCTGGATAACGTGAGGGGTGAGCTGGCAGGCTATATAACGCGAGGAGTGAGCTGGCAGGCTGGATAACGCGAGGAGTGAGCTGGCAGGCTGGATAACGCGAGGAGTGAGCTGGCAGGCTGGATAACGTGAGGGGTGAGCTGGCAGGCTGGATAACGTGAGGAGTGCGCTGGCAGGCTGGATAAAGTGAGGGATGAGCTGGCAGGCTGGATAACGTGAGGGATGAGCTGGCAGGCTGGATAACGTGAGGAGTGCGCTGGCAGGCTGGATAAAGTGAGGGGTGAGCTGGCAGGCTGGATAACGTGAGGGGTGAGCTGGCAGGCTGGATAACGTGAGGGGTGAGCTGGCAGGCTGGATAACATGAGGGGTGACCTGCTAGGCTGGATAACGTGAGGGGTGAGCTGGCAGTCTGGATAAATTGAGGAGTGAGCTAGCAGGCTGGATAAATTGAGAAGTGAGCTGGCAGGCTGGATAATGTGAGGAGTGAGCTGGCAGAATGGATAAATTGAGGGGTGAGCTGGCAGGCTGGATAACGTGAGCGGTGAGCTGCTAGGCTGGATAACGTGAGGAGTGAGCTGGCAGGCTGGATAACGTGAGGAGTGAGCTGGCAGGCTGGATAACGTGACGAGTGAGCTGGCAGGCTGGATAACGTGAGGAGTGAGCTGGCAGACTGGATAAAGTGAGGAGTGAGCTGGCAGGATGGATAACGTGAGGAGTGAGCTGGCAGGCTGGATAACGTGAGGAGTGAGCTGGCAGGCTGGATAAAGTGAGGGGTGAGATGGCAGGCTGGAAAACGTGAGGAGTTAGCTGGCAGGCTGGATAACGTGTGGAGTGAGCTGGCAGGCTGGATAACGTGTGGAGTGAGCTGGCAGGCTGGATAACGTGAGGAGTGAGCTGGCAGGCTGGATAACGTGAGGGGTGAGTTGGCAGGCTGGATAACGTGAGGGGTGAGCTGGCAGGCTGGATAACGTGAGGAGTGCGCTGGGAGTCTGGATAACGTGAGGGGTGAGCTGGCAGGCTGGATAACGTGAGGGGTGAGCTGGCAGGCTGGATAACGCGAGGAGTGAGCTGGCAGGCTGGATAACATGAGGAGTGAGCTGGCAGGCTGGATAACGTGAGGGGTGAGCTGGCAGGCTGGATAACGCGAGGAGTGAGCTGGCAGGCTGGATAACGCGAGGAGTGAGCTGGCAGGCTGGATAACGCGGGGAGTGAGCTGGCAGGCTGGATAACGTGAGGGATGAGCTGGCAGGCTGGATAACGTGAGGAGTGCGCTGGCAGGCTGGATAAAGTGAGGGATGAGCTGGCAGGCTGGATAACGTGAGGGATGAGCTGGCAGGCTGGATAATGTGAGGAGTGAGCTGGCAGGCTGGATAAAGTGAGGGGTGAGCTGGCAGGCTGGATAACGTGAGGGGTGAGCTGGCAGGCTGGATAATGTGATGGGTGAGCTGGCAGGCTGGATAACATGAGGGGTGACCTGCTAGGCTGGATAACGTGAGGGATGAGCTGGCAGGCTGGATAACGTGAGGAGTGAGCTGGCAGGCTGGATAATGTGAGGAGTGAGCTGGCAGGCTGGATAACGTGAGGGGTGAGCTGGCAGGCTGGATAACGTGAGGGATGAGCTGGCAGGCTGGATAACGTGAGGGGTGAGCTGGCAGGCTGGATAACGTGAGGGGTGAGCTGGCAGGCTGGATAACGTGAGGGATGAGCTGGCAGGCTGGATAACGTGAGGGGTGAGCTGGCAGGCTGGATAACGTGAGGAGTGAGCTGGCAGGCTGGATAACGTGAGGAGTGAGCTGGCAGGCTGGATAACGTGAGGGGTGAGCTGGCAGGCTGGATAACGTGAGGAGTGAGCTGGCAGGCTGGATAACCTGATGGGTGAGCTGGCAGGCTGGATAACCTGATGGGTGAGCTGGCAGGCTGGATAACGTGAGGGGTGAGCTGGCAGGCTGGATAACGTGAGGGATGAGCTGGCAGGCTGGATAACGTGAGGGGTGAGCTGGCAGGCTGGATAAAGTGAGGGGTGAGCTGGCAGGCTGGATAAAGTGAGGGGTGAGCTGGCAGGCTGGATAACATGAGGGGTGACCTGCTAGGCTGGATAACGTGAGGGATGAGCTGGCAGGCTGGATAACATGAGGGATGAGCTGGCAGGCTGGATAACGTGAGGAGTGAGCTGGCAGGCTGGATAACGTGAGGGGTGAGCTGGCAGGCTGGATAACGTGAGGAGTGAGCTGGCAGGCTGGATAAAGTGAGGGGTGAGCTGGCAGGCTGGATAACGTGAGGGGTGAGCTGGCAGGCTGGATAATGTGATGGGTGAGCTGGCAGGCTGGATAATGTGATGGGTGAGCTGGCAGGCTGGATAACATGAGGGGTGAGCTGCTAGGCTGGATAACGTGAGGAATGAGCTGGCAGGCTGGATAAAGTGAGGGTTGAGCTGGCAGGCTGGATAACGTGAGGGGTGAGCTGGCAGGCTGGATAATGTGAGGGTGAGATGGCAGGCTGGAAAACTTGAGGAGTTAGCTGGCAGGCTGGATAAACTGAGGGGTGAGCTGGCAGGCTGGATAATGTGAGGGGTGAGTTGGCAGGCTGGAAAACGTGAGGAGTGAGCTGACAGAATGGATAATGTGAGGGGTGAGCTGGCAGGCTGGATAACGTGAGGAGTGAGCTGGCAGGCTGGATAACGTGAGGAGTGAGCTTGCAGGCTGGATAATGTGAGGGGTGAGCTGGCAGGCTGGATAATGTGATGGGTGAGCTGGCAGGCTGGATAACGTGAGGGGTGAGCTGACAGAATGGATAACGTGAGAGGTGAGCTGGCAGGCTGGATAACGTGAGGGGTGAGCTGGCAGGCTGGATAATGTGATGGGTGAGCTGGCAAGCTGGATAACGTGAGGGGTGAGCTGGCAGACTGGATAAATTGAGGAGTGAGCTGGCAGGCTGGATAACATGAGGAATGAGCTGGCAGACTGGATAAATTGCGGGGTGAGCTGGCAGGCTGGATAACGTGAGGGGTGAGCTGGCAGGCTGGATAACGTGAGGGGTGAGCTGGCAGGCTGGATAACCTGATGGGTGAGCTGGCAGGCTGGATAACGTGAGGAGTGAGCTGGCAGGCTGGATAACGTGAGGGGTGAGCTGGCAGGCTGGATAACGTGAGGGGTGAGCTGGCAGGCTGGATAACCTGATGGGTGAGCTGGCAGGCTGGATAACGTGAGGAGTGAGCTGGCAGACTGGATAAATTGAGGGGTGAGCTGGCAGGCTGGATAACGTGAGGGGTGAGCTGGCAGGCTGGATAACATGAGGGGTGAGCTGGCAGGCTGGATAACGTGAGGAGTGCGCTGGCAGGCTGGATAAAGTGAGGGGTGAGCTGGCAGGCTGGATAAATTGAGGGGTGAGCTGGCAGGCTGGATAACGTGAGGAGTGATCTTGCAGACTGGATAACGTGAGGGGTGAGCTGGCAGGCTGGATAACGTGAGGAGTGAGCTGGCAGGCTGGATAACGTGAGGGGTGAGCTGGCAGGCTGGATAACGTGAGGAGTGAGCTGGCAGGCTGGATAACGTGAGGGGTGAGCTGGCAGACTGGATAAATTAAGGGGTGAGCTGGCAGGCTGGATAACGTGAGGGGTGAGCTGGCAGGCTTGATAACGTGAGGGGTGAGCTGGCAGGCTATATAACGCGAGGAGTGAGCTGGCAGGCTGGATAACGTGAGGAGTGAGCTGGCAGGCTGGATAACGTGAGGAGTGAGCTGGCAGACTGGATAAATTAAGGGGTGAGCTGGCAGGCTGGATAACGTGAGGGGTGAGCTGGCAGGCTTGATAACGTGAGGGGTGAGCTGGCAGGCTATATAACGCGAGGAGTGAGCTGGCAGGCTGGATAACATGAGGAGTGAGCTGGCAGGCTGGATAACGTGAGGAGTGAGCTGGCAGACTGGATAAATTGAGGGGTGAGCTGGCAGGCTGGATAACGTGAGCTGGCAGGCTGGATAACGTGAGGGATTAGCTGGCAGGCTATATAACGTGAGGAGTGCGCTGGCAGGCTGAATAAAGTGAGGGGTGAGCTGGCAGGCTATATAACGTGAGGAGTGAGCTGGCAGACTGGATAAATAAAGGGGTGAGCTGGCAGGCTGGATAACGTGAGGGGTGAGCTGGCAGGCTTGATAATGTGAGGGGTGAGCTGGCAGGCTATATAACGCGAGGAGTGAGCTGGCAGGCTGGATAACGTGAGGAGTGAGCTGGCAGGCTGGATAACGTGAGGAGTGAGCTGGCAGGCTGGATAACGTGACGAGTGAGCTGGCAGGCTGGATAACGTGAGGAGTGAGCTGGCAGACTGGATAAAGTGAGGAGTGAGCTGGCAGGATGGATAACGTGAGGAATGAGCTGGCAGGCTGTATAACGTGAGGGGTGAGCTGGCAGGCTGGATAATGTGAGGGGTGAGATGGCAGGCTGGAAAACTTGAGGAGTTAGCTGGCAGGCTGGATAACGTGTGGAGTGAGCTGGCAGGCTGGATAACGTGTGGAGTGAGCTGGCAGGCTGGATAACGTGAGGAGTGAGCTGGCAGGCTGGATAACGTGAGGGGTGAGTTGGCAGGCTGGATAACGTGAGGGGTGAGTTGGCAGGCTGGATAACGTGAGGAGTGCGCTGGGAGTCTGGATAACGTGAGGGGTGAGCTGGCAGGCTGGATAACGTGAGGGGTGAGCTGGCAGGCTGGATAACGCGAGGAGTGAGCTGGCAGGCTGGATAACGTGAGGAGTGAGCTGGCAGGCTGGATAACGTGAGGGGTGAGCTGGCAGGCTATATAACGCGAGGAGTGAGCTGGCAGGCTGGATAACGCGAGGAGTGAGCTGGCAGGCTGGATAACGCGAGGAGTGAGCTGGCAGGCTGGATAACGTGAGGGATGAGCTGGCAGGCTGGATAACGTGAGGAGTGCGCTGGCAGGCTGGATAAAGTGAGGGATGAGCTGGCAGGCTGGATAACGTGAGGGATGAGCTGGCAGGCTGGATAACGTGAGGAGTGCGCTGGCAGGCTGGATAAAGTGAGGGGTGAGCTGGCAGGCTGGATAACGTGAGGGGTGAGCTGGCAGGCTGGATAATGTGATGGGTGAGCTGGCAGGCTGGATAACATGAGGGGTGACCTGCTAGGCTGGATAACGTGAGGGGTGAGCTGGCAGTCTGGATAAATTGAGGAGTGAGCTAGCAGGCTGGATAAATTGAGAAGTGAGCTGGCAGGCTGGATAATGTGAGGAGTGAGCTGGCAGAATGGATAAATTGAGGGGTGAGCTGGCAGGCTGGATAACGTGAGCGGTGAGCTGCTAGGCTGGATAACGTGAGGAGTGAGCTGGCAGGCTGGATAACGTGAGGAGTGAGCTGGCAGGCTGGATAACGTGACGAGTGAGCTGGCAGGCTGGATAACGTGAGGAGTGAGCTGGCAGACTGGATAAAGTGAGGAGTGAGCTGGCAGGCTGGATAACGTGAGGAGTGAGCTGGCAGGCTGGATAACGTGAGGGGTGAGCTGGCAGGCTGGATAATGTGAGGGGTGAGCTGGCAGGCTGGATAACTTGAGGAGTTAGCTGGCAGGCTGGATAACGTGAGGAGTGAGCTGGCAGGCTGGATAACGTGTGGAGTGAGCTGGCAGGCTGGATAACGTGAGGAGTGAGCTGGCAGGCTGGATAACGTGAGGGGTGAGCTGGCAGGCTGGATAACGTGAGGGGTGAGTTGGCAGGCTGGATAACGTGAGGAGTGCGCTGGGAGTCTGGATAACGTGAGGGGTGAGCTGGCAGGCTGGATAACGTGAGGGGTGAGCTGGCAGGCTGGATAACGAGAGGAGTGAGCTGGCAGGCTGGATAACATGAGGAGTGAGCTGGCAGGCTGGATAACGTGAGGGGTGAGCTGGCAGGCTATATAACGCGAGGAGTGAGCTGGCAGGCTGGATAACGCGAGGAGTGAGCTGGCAGGCTGGATAACGCGAGGAGTGAGCTGGCAGGCTGGATAACGTGAGGGATGAGCTGGCAGGCTGGATAACGTGAGGAGTGCGCTGGCAGGCTGGATAAAGTGAGGGATGAGCTGGCAGGCTGGATAACGTGAGGGATGAGCTGGCAGGCTGGATAATGTGAGGAGTGCGCTGGCAGGCTGGATAAAGTGAGGGGTGAGCTGGCAGGCTGGATAACGTGAGGGGTGAGCTGGCAGGCAGGATAATGTGATGGGTGAGCTGGCAGGCTGGATAACATGAGGGGTGACCTGCTAGGCTGGATAACGTGAGGGATGAGCTGGCAGGCTGGATAACGTGAGGAGTGAGCTGGCAGGCTGGATAATGTGAGGAGTGAGCTGGCAGACTGGATAACGTGAGGGGTGAGCTGGCAGGCTGGATAACGTGAGGGGTGAGCTGGCAGGCTGGATAACGTGAGGGGTGAGCTGGCAGGCTGGATAACGTGAGGGGTGAGCTGGCAGGCTGGATAACGTGAGGGATGAGCTGGCAGGCTGGATAACGTGAGGGGTGAGCTGGCAGGCTGGATAACGTGAGGAGTGAGCTGGCAGGCTGGATAATGTGAGGAGTGAGCTGGCAGGCTGGATAACGTGAGGGGTGAGCTGGCAGGCTGGATAACGTGAGGAGTGAGCTGGCAGGCTGGATAACCTGATGGGTGAGCTGGCAGGCTGGATAACGTGATGGGTGAGCTGGCAGGCTGGATAACGTGAGGGGTGAGCTGGCAGGCTGGATAACATGAGGGATGAGCTGGCAGGCTGGATAACGTGAGGGGTGAGCTGGCAGGCTGGATAAAGTGAGGGGTGAGCTGGCAGGCTGGATAAAGTGAGGGGTGAGCTGGCAGGCTGGATAACATGAGGGATGAGCTGGCAGGCTGGATAACGTGAGGAGTGAGCTGGCAGGCTGGATAACATGAGGGATGAGCTGGCAGGCTGGATAACGTGAGGAGTGAGCTGGCAGGCTGGATAACGTGAGGGGTGAGCTGGCAGGCTGGATAACGTGAGGAGTGAGCTGGCAGGCTGGATAAAGTGAGGGGTGAGCTGGCAGGCTGGATAACGTGAGGGGTGAGCTGGCAGGCTGGATAATGTGATGGGTGAGCTGGCAGGCTGGATAATGTGATGGGTGAGCTGGCAGGCTGGATAACATGAGGGGTGAGCTGCTAGGCTGGATAACGTGAGGAATGAGCTGGCAGGCTGGATAAAGTGAGGGTTGAGCTGGCAGGCTGGATAACGTGAGGGGTGAGCTGGCAGGCTGGATAATGTGAGGGTGAGATGGCAGGCTGGAAAACTTGAGGAGTTAGCTGGCAGGCTGGATAAACTGAGGGGTGAGCTGGCAGGCTGGATAATGTGAGGGGTGAGTTGGCAGGCTGGAAAACGTGAGGAGTGAGCTGACAGAATGGATAATGTGAGGGGTGAGCTGGCAGGCTGGATAACGTGAGGAGTGAGCTGGCAGGCTGGATAACGTGAGGAGTGAGCTTGCAGGCTGGATAATGTGAGGGGTGAGCTGGCAGGCTGGATAAAGTGAGGGGTGAGTTGGCAGGCTGGATAACGTGAGGAGTGCGCTGGGAGTCTGGATAACGTGAGGGGTGAGCTGGCAGGCTGGATAACGTGAGGGGTGAGCTGGCAGGCTGGATAACGCGAGGAGTGAGCTGGCAGGCTGGATAACATGAGGAGTGAGCTGGCAGGCTGGATAACGTGAGGGGTGAGCTGGCAGGCTATATAACGCGAGGAGTGAGCTGGCAGGCTGGATAACGCGAGGAGTGAGCTGGCAGGCTGGATAACGCGAGGAGTGAGCTGGCAGGCTGGATAACGTGAGGGATGAGCTGGCAGGCTGGATAACGTGAGGAGTGCGCTGGCAGGCTGGATAAAGTGAGGGATGAGCTGGCAGGCTGGATAACGTGAGGGATGAGCTGGCAGGCTGGATAATGTGAGGAGTGCGCTGGCAGGCTGGATAAAGTGAGGGGTGAGCTGGCAGGCTGGATAACGTGAGGGGTGAGCTGGCAGGCTGGATAATGTGATGGGTGAGCTGGCAGGCTGGATAACATGAGGGGTGACCTGCTAGGCTGGATAACGTGAGGGATGAGCTGGCAGGCTGGATAACGTGAGGAGTGAGCTGGCAGGCTGGATAATGTGAGGAGTGAGCTGGCAGGCTGGATAACGTGAGGGGTGAGCTGGCAGGCTGGATAACGTGAGGGATGAGCTGGCAGGCTGGATAACGTGAGGGATGAGCTGGCAGGCTGGATAACGTGAGGGGTGAGCTGGCAGGCTGGATAACGTGAGGGATGAGCTGGCAGGCTGGATAACGTGAGGGGTGAGCTGGCAGGCTGGATAACGTGAGGAGTGAGCTGGCAGGCTGGATAATGTGAGGAGTGAGCTGGCAGGCTGGATAACGTGAGGGGTGAGCTGGCAGGCTGGATAACGTGAGGAGTGAGCTGGCAGGCTGGATAACCTGATGGGTGAGCTGGCAGGCTGGATAACCTGATGGGTGAGCTGGCAGGCTGGATAACGTGAGGGGTGAGCTGGCAGGCTGGATAACATGAGGGATGAGCTGGCAGGCTGGATAACGTGAGGGGTGAGCTGGCAGGCTGGATAAAGTGAGGGGTGAGCTGGCAGGCTGGATAAAGTGAGGGGTGAGCTGGCAGGCTGGATAACATGAGGGATGAGCTGGCAGGCTGGATAACGTGAGGAGTGAGCTGGCAGGCTGGATAACTTGAGGGATGAGCTGGCAGGCTGGATAACGTGAGGAGTGAGCTGGCAGGCTGGATAACGTGAGGGGTGAGCGGGCAGGCTGGATAACGTGAGGAGTGAGCTGGCAGGCTGGATAAAGTGAGGGGTGAGCTGGCAGGCTGGATAACGTGAGGGGTGAGCTGGCAGGCTGGATAATGTGATGGGTGAGCTGGCAGGCTGGATAATGTGATGGGTGAGCTGGCAGGCTGGATAACATGAGGGGTGAGCTGGCAGGCTGGATAACGTGAGGAATGAGCTGGCAGGCTGGATAAAGTGAGGGTTGAGCTGGCAGGCTGGATAACGTGAGGGGTGAGCTGGCAGGCTGGATAATGTGAGGGTGAGATGGCAGGCTGGAAAACTTGAGGAGTTAGCTGGCAGGCTGGATAAACTGAGGGGTGAGCTGGCAGGCTGGATAATGTGAGGGGTGAGTTGGCAGGCTGGAAAACGTGAGGAGTGAGCTGACAGAATGGATAATGTGAGGGGTGAGCTGGCAGGCTGGATAACGTGAGGAGTGAGCTGGCAGGCTGGATAACGTGAGGAGTGAGCTTGCAGGCTGGATAATGTGAGGGGTGAGCTGGCAGGCTGGATAATGTGATGGGTGAGCTGGCAGGCTGGATAACGTGAGGGGTGAGCTGACAGAATGGATAACGTGAGGGGTGAGCTGGCAGGCTGGATAACGTGAGGGGTGAGCTGGCAGGCTGGATAATGTGATGGGTGAGCTGGCAAGCTGGATAACGTGAGGGGTGAGCTGGCAGACTGGATAAATTGAGGAGTGAGCTGGCAGGCTGGATAACATGAGGAATGAGCTGGCAGACTGGATAAATTGCGGGGTGAGCTGGCAGGCTGGATAACGTGAGGGGTGAGCTGGCAGGCTGGATAACGTGAGGGGTGAGCTGGCAGGCTGGATAACCTGATGGGTGAGCTGGCAGGCTGGATAACGTGAGGAGTGAGCTGGCAGGCTGGATAACGTGAGGGGTGAGCTGGCAGGCTGGATAACGTGAGGGGTGAGCTGGCAGGCTGGATAACCTGATGGGTGAGCTGGCAGGCTGGATAACGTGAGGAGTGAGCTGGCAGACTGGATAAATTGAGGGGTGAGCTGGCAGGCTGGATAACGTGAGGGGTGAGCTGGCAGGCTGGATAACATGAGGGGTGAGCTGGCAGGCTGGATAACGTGAGGAGTGCGCTGGCAGGCTGGATAAAGTGAGGGGTGAGCTGGCAGGCTGGATAAATTGAGGGGTGAGCTGGCAGGCTGGATAACGTGAGGAGTGATCTTGCAGACTGGATAACGTGAGGGGTGAGCTGGCAGGCTGGATAACGTGAGGAGTGAGCTGGCAGGCTGGATAACGTGAGGGGTGAGCTGGCAGGCTGGATAACTTGAGGAGTGAGCTGGCAGGCTGGATAACGTGAGGGGTGAGCTGGCAGACTGGATAAATTAAGGGGTGAGCTGGCAGGCTGGATAACGTGAGGGGTGAGCTGGCAGGCTTGATAACGTGAGGGGTGAGCTGGCAGGCTATATAACGCGAGGAGTGAGCTGGCAGGCTGGATAACGTGAGGAGTGAGCTGGCAGGCTGGATAACGTGAGGAGTGAGCTGGCAGACTGGATAAATTAAGGGGTGAGCTGGCAGGCTGGATAACGTGAGGGGTGAGCTGGCAGGCTTGATAACGTGAGGGGTGAGCTGGCAGGCTATATAACGCGAGGAGTGAGCTGGCAGGCTGGATAACATGAGGAGTGAGCTGGCAGGCTGGATAACGTGAGGAGTGAGCTGGCAGACTGGATAAATTGAGGGGTGAGCTGGCAGGCTGGATAACGTGAGCTGGCAGGCTGGATAACGTGAGGGATTAGCTGGCAGGCTATATAACGTGAGGAGTGAGCTGGCAGACTGGATAAATTAAGGGGTGAGCTGGCAGGCTGGATAACGTGAGGGGTGAGCTGGCAGGCTTGATAACGTGAGGGGTGAGCTGGCAGGCTATATAACGCGAGGAGTGAGCTGGCAGGCTGGATAACGTGAGGAGTGAGCTGGCAGGCTGGATAACGTGAGGAGTGAGCTGGCAGACTGGATACATTGAGGGGTGAGCTGGCAGGCTGGATAACGTGAGCTGGCAGGCTGGATAACGTGAGGGATGAGCTGGCAGGCTATATAACGTGAGGAGTGCGCTGGCAGGCTGAATAAAGTGAGGGGTGAGCTGGCAGGCTGGATAACGTGAGGAGTGAGCTGGCAGGCTGGATAACGTGAGGGATGAGCTGGCAGGCTGGATAACGTGAGGAGTGCGCTGGCAGGCTGGATAACGTGAGGGGTGAGCTGGCAGGCTGGATAACGTGAGGGGTGAGCTGGCAGGCTGGATAACGTGAGGAATGAGCTGGCAGGCTGGATAACGTGAGGAGTGCGCTGGCAGGCTGGATAACGTGAGGGGTGAGCTGACAGGCTGGATTACGTGAGGAGTGCGCTGGCAGGCTGGATAACGTGAGGGGTGCGCTGACAGGCTGGATAACGTGAGGGGTGAGCTGGCAGGCTGGATAATGTGATGGGTGAGCTGGCAGGCTGGATAACATGAGGGGTGAGCTGGCAGGCTGGATAACGTGAGGGGTGAGCTGGCAGGCAGGATAACGTGAGGAGTGCGCTGGCAGGAGGTTGGATAAATTGAGGATTTTGCTGGCAGGCTTAATAAATTGAGGGGTGAGCTGGCATGCCATGAGAGGCTGGATACCCTGAGGGATAAGCTGTGGTATCTCCCCAATTTTTGTGCAGCACCTCGTTTTTGACCAGTCCTTCTTTTCCTATTTCTTTCTTTTTTCTTTTAGCTTTCTTTCTGTCTTATCAAATCTGTAAAATCCTGCAGTATGGAGGGAAATACCATCCCAACTCTTGAATAGGCAATACTCACTCCGTTTTAAAAAAAAAAGTTGAACACAGAAGTCCCAGCAAGTGCCTAATTGCCTGCCATATAAAGTAGCAAGGCTTTCTAATTTTAAGATATATAACCTGCCTTTAGTAGCAAAGCCGGCGTTGAATAATTGATTCATAAGGACCTGCAGACATTGGATAGTGTATCCCTAGCATATAGTTCACATACTGAAGGAAAAAGGATGGTCCAAAATTCTACTAAATGAAATACAATAAATCTCTTACAAACAGTATGAAAACAGCTGCCAGAATGTCTATAGCCATACATGTCACAAAATCTTATTATTTAAATGGAGAAAATAAATCTAAAATAAGTGTGTAAATTGTGCTTTGATCCAAGCGGATTTCGTGCATTATATATGGAAATGTCCAAAGCTCAAATAGTTCAGGTCTCAGGTCTCTTTATATTGATTTATATAGAAAATCTAAGATTAAATTGACTTTATCTAATGCCTTGCTTTTCTATAAATATTATTACACTCACACAGTAAATGTATACATATGGTTATAGTATTAGCCAGTCATATTTATTTTGAGGGTGACTTGATACCCTAAGTGTAATTATTTCTAAATTAAAAAATGTGGTTTAGGTTGAAAAAAGAGAAATATGATGTGATGTTTGAGTGAATGAACGGATTTCTGGCTGGGTGGTCCCCTTTTATTATGTCAATACATAAAGAATTAATTGTTCTATCCTCCCTGTGTCTTGCTGAAA
The DNA here is from genome assembly GCF_027579735.1 of Bombina bombina. Classification (NCBI taxonomy): domain Eukaryota; kingdom Metazoa; phylum Chordata; class Amphibia; order Anura; family Bombinatoridae; genus Bombina; species Bombina bombina. Next base: position 16,993,362 of record NC_069499.1, on the reverse strand, counting down.
CATTAAACATAACAGTCATAGAACTGACTGAACCATAACCAATAACAAATAACTTAAATAAATACAGGACACCAAAGTGTGGGAAATGACCCCTAGGTCCCGTTTATTGAAGAACATGGAGAACCGGCTGGAAGCAACCAAACAAACTTACACCAGGTGGCGGCAATATAATTAGGAGTGTAGGCAATCCCTGTTAGAAAGATGGACCATGCCCATGAATGCCGACAAGCGGAGCTCAGCTGCACGTAGTTCCCAGCAACTCAAATGGGGGAGGGACTCCACCCTCCCCCTGCACAGCCGTCACTCTACCTCCTGATGGCAGACTGGGGCGCAGGCCAACCGCCACAAGAGATAGCCCAGCAGGTACAGCTCTTGCTGTCACCCTCATAAGTGTAAAAGAATAGCCTGCCTCGAATAACATAGGAACAGGTCAATGCCCCTCTCGTTGAGGTGCACACCGTCCCTCCTGTAGAGGCTCAGCCATTGTGATGTTCCCATCCTCCACAACAAAAACCCCTATCTGGGATAGGAAAATCCTAACATCCCTATTCAATTTCTTGCGGACCTGAAAAGCCACCCTGTGGGATTGCATATGGCACAACTCTATCCTAGGGAGATGTTAGACCATCCTATATTGAACCATGTCCGAAAAGTCAGCAGGTCTGACTGGTCACTGCACTGAGCTGCTTGCACGGTTGGAGCCCCATATTATTCCCCCCGGCATGAATGATAAGTACATGAGGCTTCTCTCACTGCCACAAAGCTCCATACAGTAACTCAGGAAGACCCGCCCATTGCAAACCTCTGTGCCCCAACCATCTGACAGTGGCCCTAGATGATGGAAATCCCAGCTGGCGTCCGTTTCGGTCTGGCTATTGCCCTCAGTTCTGCCCAATGCATGTAGGAATTTACTGTGATCCACACTCGCAGCGGACCTGCAACCGGCAACCGGTCCTGAAAAGAAACAAGAGTTAAAGGGACAGTCAACACCAGAATTTTTGTTATTTTAAAAGATAGATAATCCCTTAATTATTCATATCCCAGTTTTGTATAACCAACACAGTTATAATAATACACGTTTTACCTCTGTAATTACCTTGTATCTAAGCATCTGTAGACTGCCCCCTTATTTCAGTTCTTTTCACAGACTTGCATTTTAGCCCCTCCTCGGTAAATTCACATGCATGCGCTCAATATTATCTATATGAAACACATGAACTAACGCCCTTTAGTGGTCAAAATGCATTCAGCTTAAAGGCGGCCTTCAAGGTCTAGGAAATTAGCATATGAACCTCCTAGGTTTAACTTTGAACTAAGAATACCAAGAGAACAAAGCAAAATTGGTGATAAAAGTAAATTGGGAAGTTGTTTAAAATTACATGCCCTATCTGAATCATGAAACTTTTTTTGGGACTTGACTGTCCCTTTAACAAGCTCGGCAAACCATAACAATTACACGAGCAATGGCCTAACGTATAACAGGTACCTCTGTGATCTCCAACGCACCAGAGATTGTATGTGGTGGGCCGAACACCCTAACCCTGAGACAGTTGTTGTCAACAATTTGCCTTTCATTATCCCTTTAAGGCAAGATCTCCTCCCCTAACACATTTCTATTTAAACACCTGTTTTCCCAGAAATCATTGCTTGATTATTGAAAGTGGAATAGGAGACCTCTATCAGTCTCTATATCTCCTAAAACTTTAAGAAGCCTTAAGAAAACTGTCATTTATGTTATCTAACTGATATTTGTATTTTTTTTCCTTTTTGGAATATAACCTTTGGTGTATTACTCCTGTTAAGTTTGGAGTGAGCACTAAACTCAAACCTTAGCTGCGTGAATCTGCAGCGCTCTGTTTCCATACCCGGTACGGACTGACAGGTAGTGGGTGACGTCATTACTGCTCTCACTGCGCACCACGCCGGAGTCGAAGGGTCGCTGCTCTCTCTGCTTGCTGTTCACCCGCTCTTCACTGTTCATCATAGAATTCTAAGAATAAGGTATGTGCACCAACGATCACTATAATAGCATGCTAGGACTTACCAAGAATGTAATGCATTACTGAAAACTTATACTACAATTTGGAACTACTATATCCTATAAATTTTCACAATAATCCACGACGGAACATTCAAAGGAGAATATCTTCATTCAACTCAATTTTGATATTCATTAAGTAATTATTTTTTCCTTCAAATTATCATTCTTATCTATATGAGAGTTTACATTTCATTAACCAACCATGTTATTAAGTAATAGCTGTTTAATCATTACTTATGAGTAATCATACTTTAAGTTCTCATCTCACTAATTTAAGTATATCATTTCTTCTAAAGTTGCAAAGAACTGACATTTATCACGAATCTATAATAAACTCTGTAATCATACAGGTACCTAATATCAAAGTTATGGTATTATTGGTGATTATGATTACATACACTTTAACCTATTAAATCCTGAAACATTATTGTTTAACATATACTGTTTCCTATCACAGAATAATCAAGCCCTTAAAAATAATCTGTTTTTTGTAGATTCTGATTTAGACCATAATGGATCCTATAGAAATGGCTAATCAAGTCAGCACCTTAAATCAAAAGGTGGAAATTCTGGCTCAAGGATTAACTGAATTAAAAAATGAGAACAGCAGTCTAAAACAAATCATAAACGAATTAGTGACTCAAAAAGCAAATGAGACACCTGAACCACAGGTAAATACCCCAACACCTTTCAGTGGGGACCGCACGAAATTTCGTGAATATAAGAATGCTTGTTTACTTCTATTCACTTTGAAACCACGTACCTACCGCACAGAAAAGATCAAAGTTTTTACTGCTATATCCTACCTAACTGGGGAACCAAGAGTTTGGGCTGACAGATTCCTCGAGACAGAGGATCCAATACTGAATTCCCTAGAAAATTTCTTTCAAACAATGGCCATCCTTTATGATGATTTAAACAAACAACAAACTGCCGAACAAAGACTAAGAACCCTTAAACAGGGAAAAAGACCAGTGGAAGATTATATAGCAGATTTTCAGCTATGGGCCACGGATTCAGAATGGAACACAGTCAGTTTAAAGAAACAATTTCGTATTGGACTTTCTGAATACTTAAAGGATGAACTGTCAAGGGTAGAGTTCCCAGACAGTTTAGAAGCTTTAATTAAATTATGTATCTCCATGGATAGGAGGTATCGTGAAAGGAGGATTGAAAAGCACTCATATGAAACAACACCTAAAAGATCATTCCATTCATATCAAGAAAAAACCTACTCAAACCCCATACCCATGGAGATAGGTTCCATTCGTGGACCCTTGTCACAGGAAGAAAAACAAAGAAGAAGATCTGCAAATCTTTGCTTATATTGTGCTAACAAAGATCACGATGTTGCCACTTGTCCTATCCTAGCTCGTCAGAAGAAGGGTAAGTCTACTTTTAATTGTGCTTGTGAAAAACAAAAACACCCTTCACACCTATCCTTAACTTTGTCATTACAGTGGGACAATCAACAACTTCAGAACGAAGCCATTATTGATTCTGGTGCTGATGGTATATTTCTTGTTGAGTCAATAGTAAAATACAATAAAATTCCAATTCTGCAGAAAGCCACTCCTGTTTTTGTTAGAGTAATTGATGGTACCCAAATCTTAAAGGGTCCAATCACTCACCACACAATACCATTATTAACCATTTCACCAGATGGTCACAAAGAATATTTAACATACGATATAATACCAAGTTCAATACATCCCATAGTTCTTGGCCTACCATGGTTACAAAAACATAACCCATCCATAGATTGGTCTCAAAATAAGATTACTTTCACCTCACAGTTTTGTTTAGAGACATGTTATCCATATGTAAATATTGGACACATAGGTTCTGCAATACCACAAGAATATTTTGAATTTAATGATGTCTTTAACTTAAAAAATGCTGAATCATTACCACCTCATAGACATTTTGATTGTCCGATTGACATCAAACCTGGGGTAGAAATACCATCAGGAAAATTTTTTCCATTGTCACAAAAAGAATTGACTCATCTAAGAGATTATTTAGATGAAAACCTAAAAAAAGGTTTCATTACTCCATCATCATCACCAGTAGCTTCTGCAATATTCTTTGTTACCAACAAAGATGGCACTCTAAGACCCATAATAGATTACCGTGCTCTAAATTCAGTAACTGTAAAAAATAGATACCCATTACCACTCATCCCGGAAATAATTGAACGTCTCACTGGGGCAACCATATTCACTAAATTAGACTTAAAAGGTGCCTACAATTTAATAAGAATGAGATCCGGTGATGAGTGGAAAACGGCATTCAAAACAAGATACGGCTTATTTCAATACAACGTTATGCCTTTTGGATTAACGAATGCTCCTGCCACATTCCAGTTCTTTATAAATGAAATCTTTAAAGAATTAATGGATGTGTGCGTAATTGTATATTTGGATGATATACTTGTTTACTCAAAATCTATAGAAGAGCATAGGAAACACGTACGGTGGGTACTTTCAACTCTACGTGATCATCAGTTATACGCAAAGTTGGAAAAATGCCAATTCCACAAAGATACTATTAAATTTTTGGGTTATATAATTTCTCCCAAAGGTATAGAGATGGATCAGGAAAAGGTTACAGCCATTATCAATTGGCAAACACCCACTACCTTGAAATCCCTCCAACGATTTCTAGGATTTTCAAATTTTTACAGAAAATTCATAAACCATTATTCAACCATTGTTCAACCCTTAACTCGACTAACAGGAAAACAAAAATTCGTTTGGGATACGAATGCAGAACATGCATTTCAAACTTTGAAGGAGAAATTCACAACAGCTCCTATTCTAAGTTTACCCAATCCATACTTGCCATACACTCTACAAGTGGATGCTTCCAATGTTGGTATTGGAGCCATTCTATTACAACCTGGAAACCAAGATAATCATCTCCATCCTATCGCCTATTTTTCTCGTAGACTTACTCCTGCAGAGACAAACTATTCTATAGGCGATAAGGAGTTACTTGCTATGAAATCAGCAATGGAGCACTGGCGACACCTCTTGGAGGGAACCACAATCCCATTCCAGGTTTATACAGATCATAAAAATCTTCAATATTTGAAGAAAAATAAAACTCTCTCCTCAAGACAGGTTCGCTGGGCATTGTTTCTGGATAGGTTTAACTTTTTACTTACCCACATACCAGGTACAAAGAATGTTACAGCAGACGCTTTGTCTAGGTCATTTGATTCAACTGCAGACAGTCAAACTATGGACTATATTATTCCACCAACTAAAATCATTGCTGCAGCAGTCCTAGAGACATCTGACTTATACCAAGCACAACATTTAGATCCTGACATTCCTCCAATTTGTACCCCTGATAATGAATCTGGTTTATATCTGAATGATGGTTTGATATATGTTCCAGCATCTCTCAGGAAGCAGATCATACAACAACATCACGACACCCCTTTAGCAGGACATCCAGGCATAAGTAAAACTACGGATCTTATCAGTAGAGAATACTGGTGGCCACAAATGAAGGTAGACATCCAAACCTATATAATAAATTGTGACATTTGCGCAAGGAAAAAGAAGGAACATCATAAACCTTACGGATTATTATTACCTTTACCCATACCCATAAAGCCTTGGGATATGATTGCAATAGATTTTATTGTTGATTTACCCATCTCCAATGGTCACAATACCATAATGGTTGTAGTTGACCATTTAACTAAATTGGCTCACTTCATTCCATTAAAGAGAACTCCTACTGCTTACACAACTGCAAAAGTCTTCCATAGCCAAATTGTTAAACTACATGGATTACCAGCTTCCATTGTAACAGATCGTGGATGTCAATTCACCTCCAAATTTTGGAAATTTTTATGCAAAACCTTACAGATCTCTTTACGATTCACTACAGCTTTCCATCCTCAGTCCAATGGACTAACAGAACGATTAAACCAGACTCTCGAACAATATTTGAGATGTTTTATCTCATCTCAACAAGACGATTGGTATGATTGCTTACCTAGTGCCGAATTCGCATATAATAATTCGGTTAACTCTTCATCTAAAATCTCTCCATTTTTTGCTACATATGGTTTTCATCCACGATCTTACCCTAACTCACTAACATGCTCTCAATCTCCATCAGTCTCCTCTTACACAGAAACATTAAAGAACGTCATGGATTCACTACATGAACATCTTGTTACTGCTAAAGAAACTCAAAAGAAATATTTTGACAAGAAAAGGTTACCATCACCTGCATACAAACCTCAAGATATGGTATGGTTGTCTACGAGGAACCTTAAGTTACCAGTTCCAAGTAAAAAATTGGCAGATCAATATATTGGTCCATTCCCGATTCTTAAAGTAATCAATGAGAATGCAGTGACTTTAAAATTACCTCCCACTATGAGAATTCACCCCTCGTTCCATGTATCTTTACTGAAACCGTTCATTGGAACTGAGATACCTTCTACTGAGATCCACACCATCCCGGATCCTCTGGATTATGAAGTTGATCAAATCTTGGACTCCAGAATTCGTAGAAGGAAGCTTGAGTATCTAGTCCATTGGAAGGACTATGGTGATGAAGAGAATTCCTGGGTTCTTTTACGTGACTTAAATGCTCCTGATTTGCTGAGGGACTTTCATATTCGTTATCCCTGTAAACCTGGTCCTCAGGTTACTGGGGGGGGCTCTTGAATGGGGGGATCTGTCAACAATTTGCCTTTCATTATCCCTTTAAGGCAAGATCTCCTCCCCTAACACATTTCTATTTAAACACCTGTTTTCCCAGAAATCATTGCTTGATTATTGAAAGTGGAATAGGAGACCTCTATCAGTCTCTATATCTCCTAAAACTTTAAGAAGCCTTAAGAAAACTGTCATTTATGTTATCTAACTGATATTTGTATTTTTTTTCCTTTTTGGAATATAACCTTTGGTGTATTACTCCTGTTAAGTTTGGAGTGAGCACTAAACTCAAACCTTAGCTGCGTGAATCTGCAGCGCTCTGTTTCCATACCCGGTACGGACTGACAGGTAGTGGGTGACGTCATTACTGCTCTCACTGCGCACCACGCCGGAGTCGAAGGGTCGCTGCTCTCTCTGCTTGCTGTTCACCCGCTCTTCACTGTTCATCATAGAATTCTAAGAATAAGGTATGTGCACCAACGATCACTATAATAGCATGCTAGGACTTACCAAGAATGTAATGCATTACTGAAAACTTATACTACAATTTGGAACTACTATATCCTATAAATTTTCACAATAATCCACGACGGAACATTCAAAGGAGAATATCTTCATTCAACTCAATTTTGATATTCATTAAGTAATTATTTTTTCCTTCAAATTATCATTCTTATCTATATGAGAGTTTACATTTCATTAACCAACCATGTTATTAAGTAATAGCTGTTTAATCATTACTTATGAGTAATCATACTTTAAGTTCTTATCTCACTAATTTAAGTATATCATTTCTTCTAAAGTTGCAAAGAACTGACATTTATCACGAATCTATAATAAACTCTGTAATCATACAGGTACCTAATATCAAAGTTATGGTATTATTGGTGATTATGATTACATACACTTTAACCTATTAAATCCTGAAACATTATTGTTTAACATATACTGTTTCCTATCACAGTTGTAGCCGCTCAAACCCTGAATGAGTGAAGAGCAATGACCCTGGAGTCAATGGGGATTCATCTGCATGAACCAGAAATCCCATGGGGCCCTTCGGACGCACATCCATGTAGACCCCAACTAACCTGATTGGACAACATGCACTCCTGATCGGTCTTGGATCTGGGGAAGAAAACAAGTATGGTTGAAACGCTAGCCCGTATGTGGGCAGCGAGAAGGTCCCCTGGTTTATTTTTAGAAAGGGGGACCAATTCACCCATCCTAAGTGACCAGTGAAAAGCAAGCCCAAAGGTCGTTGTGAATACCCATTCGGTCCAATGCCTGACATACGTGAAGGAGCCAGCAAGGATCTGATCATCGGTATCAAGGATCCCCGTCCAACACCACCTGCCATAAATAATTAGGGCAAGGAACAACATCAATATTCGCCCCAGAACTAAAGTATAAAAAGCTTCCCACTGAAAGTGGGAGAACCCATTTGCAATCCTAATTTTAACCCCTGGGACGTGCCATGCACAGAAAACAATGTTCAAGTACAGACACCTCAGGACCAGCAGTCTCAGGTACATTACCACCACTGGGGACCCCAACGTGAGTTTGTTAATTGCGAATACTACGCTGATGTTGTCAGTCCAAAAGTCTACTTCTCCATCCCGGAGCTGTGCGCCCCAGATCTTGAAGGCCACCCCAATGGGAAAAAGCTCTGACAGAGGTTTCTTCTTAGCCCTCGGTCAATCCATGACTGGAGCCATGGGCTGGCACTCCATTGGCCATTCAAGAAAGCGCCATACCCATGAGAGCCGAGATCATCTGTGAACAACTGGAGAGCACTATTGAAAAAGACTCCCTTCCTCCACACGCATATCCCATTGAAGTGCAGGAGGAATTGTTCCCACACTCCAAGGTCCTCAACCATCTCTGGAGTGACGCAAAATCTGCAGGCCTTAGAATGAGCCCCACATAACTAGGGCTCAAGTCGCCTGAGGAAGACCCTACCCATAGGTATGACTCTCCCAGCGAAATTCAGCAGGCCCAACAGGGACTGCGGGTCCCTGATGGAAATGTGTAACTGCTTTTTTGTGGACCTGACCGCCTCCAGCATGCAGTCAATCTTATTCTAGGCCAAGCGGCATTGAATTGCCTCAGAATCAATCTCAATGCCCAGGAAAGCGAGGCAGGAACAAGGACCTTGAGTCTTGTCCTCTGCTAGGGGTACACCCAATTTACTCATCATGAGCCTGGTAACCTTCATCAAGAAGGCACATTCCAACATCCCTACCAGTAGAAAATCATCCAGGTAGTGTGCCAAGCCATCAAAGTCAGCCTCAGCAGCAATGGTCCAGTGCAGGAAACTACTGAAAGCCTCAAAATAGGCACAATAAATGGAGCAACCCATGGGCAGACACCTGTCCACAAAATACTCTCCCTCAAACCAACATCCCATGAGATGAAACGATGAAGGGTGAATAGGAAGGACTTGAAAGGCCGATTCCACATCCAGCTTTGCTCTCCTCACTAGGGAGAAAGCATCATCAAATGACTGATAATGCACCAAGCTAAGTTCGGGGGCAATCGCATCATTGACAGACCGCCCTTTGGGAAAATAGAGGTGTTGAATGAGTCTGAATTTTCCTGGATATTTCTTACGGACAACCACCAAAGGAGATATAATCCACTGGAATCTGTACCACCTTAAAGGGGCCGGACATATGGCCCAATGACACCACACCACACTGGGGAATTGGTAAGCAGATTTCAGGTTCCTGCGAACCAAGGACCCGCAAACCCTTGAACTGACGGGGATAACAAATCCCAATCGGAGGACAGAGCCAAGCAACTTAGCTGCCCTCCTATCTGGGTAAAGTGCTAACCACTTTTCATTTGCGGTTACCCTCAATGGGGTTACTGCTTTTATGACAGCATGTGGTCTAGGCCCGATACGCTCACCCTGTCTCTCCTTAGAGGGCCTGAGCTCTCGGAGCCAGAATGTCCACAGCCGCTATACCTGCAGGCATGTCAAAATGCACAGGCTGGTCTTTTATCAGATAGCTTATCTTGGAAACGCTAGTAAACCCCCACGGGATGCCGTTGAGACCGCTGCAAAGCTCTACCCCCCCCCCCCCCCCCCGGAGATATAGCGGGAGACTGCCATGGCCCTACTAGTTTCTCAGGACTCAACTGCAGCCATAAAGGCAAATCCATATTAAGTATGGGGTTACCCACCGTTTTCCTATGAAACGCGATGTCATACTCCCTCCAGGCCCCCTCCCTGTATCTCTCCTGGATGGTATCAATGGCATCCTGATATTTGAGAATATCTAAAGCCTGATCTGGGTATCTCGTTATGTAACAGGAAGGGTACACACAAAAGAATCATCATCATACGAATCAGGCCTCTTAAATTTCTTAGGACCAGTGCCGCCCGCCATTTCTTTTTGGTGGTAGGCCTCGGAGGAGAGTTCAAATATGTGGACATATTTTCCCTCTTGGATACGTTTGACCATTTTAGAGTTAAGGTGGTCATGCAGGCTGAATGAGGACCAGGAGTACGTGTCCCCATACATTGCTGCCTTGTGTCCTGGAATAAAATCCGAACTCGGTACCCCTGCCGGTGCGGGAGGTGTCAGCAGCAGAACAGAGGATTCTATGTGGGAAGAAGGGGCAATCCCATGGCCTTTCTCTCCTCCACTAACCACTTCATCATTCTATACATCCTTTTCTGGCCTTTAGCTACTATCCCCAGGGACCTGTCACTCTCCGACCTTGAGTCATCTGAGGACTTTTAGCCCAGAACCCAATGGTTTCTTACCATGTCTCAATGGGCGTTGCACCGCCATCTGTGGACCAGCGGACGTTGAGGGTTGCTCCTCCTGGCCTTTCTCATCCTCCACCTGGTACCCCTACTGGTGTCTTCCACTGCAGACATTCCATTACCTGGCTCCATGACTCCCTGAAATGAGATCTGAGAGAGAGGAGTACCACGGGGAGAAACCAGGCCACCCCCAGCCCCTGGCGGAGCCGTCACTAACGCAGCCTGTTACCAAACTGATGTCCTGCATACAACACTACATGAGCCCCATCAAACACACTCCATCCATGAGCATCCATAACCGTATTCACAAACTGGACCTGCCTAGCGCTGCTGGGCTCTAATTCAATCTCCATGCCCTGACACAAACTGGGCTGAGAGTCGATGCTTTTCTTAGCCGAGGCCCGAGTGGTGACTCCCACATTCACCCCGCTGGGTGACTCCCCAGATGTACTTGTATGCACATTACTCAATGCACTTCTTGTGCCCCGCGGAACAGTTACGGCTCAACTCCTACCAGACCTCGCATTCACACTTCTACTTGGGCCTGTCGCCCTTTCTTCATTTACTCTGTCACAATCATATGCATGCCTAGCCGGGCACTCTGCCCGATTATCAAGCATACCCCCGGTCGGGCCTAATGCCCGCTCATTGTTTTCACCATTGCGCATTCATGCCCCCTCCGGCCTGGTCTGCGCCATGTGTTCCACACTCAAACCCACCTGTCTGTTGCTGACCCCCAGGCCTGGCTAATACCTTTGCTACTCGCGAGTGCATAGCCCCTGTGTCTCACTGTGCCCCCCCCCCGAGGGCCTCGCCCCCCGGGGTACTCCTCTCTTACCTGCAGATGCCGGTGGAGAAGATGGTGCTGCCCTCTTGCTTGCCAGCTCCTCGAATGGTGTTTCACCAGAAGCAGCCAAACCGGAAGTGATATCATGTCCAATGGCCTCCGCCTACCACGTGGAAGGGGATTCACGCGCCACTGCCCGAGGACCCGGTGAGGGAGGGAGAGGACCCATGCCAGAAGCCGTGAAGGAAGAGGGAAGACTGCTGCCCACCAGGACCGACGCCAAGGACTGCAAGATTAAGATTTCAGATAATAGACCACATACAGAGCCCCAGGCGGGGTGGCAATAGGGAATTGCTTCTCAAAAAACGTAAAGCATTTTGGATTAATAAGTTAGACACTTTATCCCCCAATGGTATGAATAGGGAATTAGATTTGAGTATATTTTTATAAAGATGGATGATTATTAATATCACATGAAATTTCCTATTCTAGCATTGTTTTTTTGTATTCTGGTGTTTTAGATCTGGCTCACAACAAATGTGTCTGTGTTTTTAAATTTGTATATAATTTTGTATTTTTGATATAGGTTTGGACCACTGATGTCAGTAGAGATTATGAGACATATATGTTTAGAAAAGTCAGTGAAAAGGTGTGGTCTTACCTGCTTATAGGTATTTAAGGGTGATTAGGCTATACAAACACTATGTGAACATGACTAATTTACCCGAAACGTTGTTCTTTTTATAACCTGCTCCCACTATGTGGTAATAAAGGAACTCTTGGATGATGAGAAGTGGTGCCGCTACATTTTTTTGTGAGTTACATATTCTTGGGATTGTTGCAGTGATCCTGTGACAGTGTGCACACACCTGAGGGTCTGAGCGCTGGATATTGACTGTGTTTATTTAAGGACTGTAAGAGGGCCACCATGGATGCCTCGCCAGATAACGTGAGCGATGGTGGAGGTAAGCATGGTATGCTCCCACTCCCACCGGCCAATGAAGGACCCTCCGGACGCACATCCCTAAGGGTGGGGTAATAACTTGGGAAGGCAAAGCGCTTTCCACAGGCCTGGCTGCTCTAATGAGAGAAGGGGAGATGGGCCTAACTCAGGGGTCCCAGCCAAAGCCAACCCGCTGCTACCGGAGATAGGGACAGGGGCCCTGACACCACAGTGACATTGGGGTATAGGGAGGGCCCCTGAGATGTGGTACGACTCACCGGAGACGGCGGCACCAAGTCCTCCTCAGAATCAAAATCCTCGACGTGCGACTCCTCCAACTCTTCCCTCCTCACAGGTGCTTTAGAAGATCTCCTGTAACTATCCATATTCAGTAAACTACTATACAGCACGATGAAGATCCGGCAGGCTGTAAAGAGGGTCTGGGGCCTGTAACCTGACCTTTTATGTGTAACTCAAATCCCCACCCACCCAAATGCAACATAGTTGCTATTACACAGCTTACACACTCCTAAGGGCTTTAATCCTTATATTCGTTTCAGGCTATTTGCCCTACACTGCCTTTTAGACCAACAACTATCTATTTTAAAGATTTGATTCAAATAAAACATATTAAAGATCTACAAGAGATAAAGATAAAGTTAGTCAGAGAATTGGATTTATAACCTATCTTAAAGAGAGTCCATAATCTGTATTATTGTACTTCAAATGTGTGTACTGTTTATTTTAGAGTTCTGATTTGTAGAATTATTTTTATATATAAGGTTGATCCTTCAGTAGTTTGTATCATTGTATCAACATATATTATTAATAAAACAATTAGGGGGAAATGCAGCATCTTACAGGGGAGAGTGACAGGGAGCAGTCGGTGCTGTTAGCATTTACTTTACTTTGCATTTGCTTCTAGTTTTAAATAGTTATTTTTTTTCCTTATAGCGCAATAAGTTTTAAACTCGCCAGCAGGCGTAACATACTTACTGAATGCGACAACATCTGCGAGAAACTGTTAGACACACACAAGGAACGCCCCTGTCCAGCACAGTCACTAAGGCTGTGAGATTCATTGCAATAGAATAATAAAGTACACTTTGTAGTTTTCAGTACAATTTTAACCCCATTCATGCCAGTGGCCGAGTGTTTAACATCGGAAAAAAGTTTTTTGGTATTTTTTTTTTTTATTGCATGAATATGTTTTTCATGTTTTCATCTACTTAACTGCAAAGGGCTCCAATGCACTTATATACAGTGTATATATATATATATTTATGTGTATTTATGTGTTTATATGTGTGTATATGTATATATAAATGCAGTGAGAAAGGAAACGTCCAAACGTGGTTACCAGCATAAAAGGCAAGACTTTAATAAAAAAAACTTTAAAAACAAAGGTATCCAAGCCAGAATGTGCAATGTTAGACGGTAATGCCCCAGTCTAACGCGTTTCAGCCCCTCAGGCCGTACTCATAGACTGATGGGGTACTCCGTAAATACAACAAATAAATACAGTTGCATATTAATTAATTAAATACAATTACAACAGACATCTTAAAATCAATTACCTCTTACAAGCAGTTAGAATAGTTAACCCTTATTTCTTTCCTGGGTAAAATATAATGTAACTTAACTTGGAATTTTTATAACAATCGTTACTGTAATGTTAATTCAACCTTTTTCCTCAAAGTATTTTTGAACCTTATATTATAGAAAAACTATAATTGCCCTTTATTTCAAATAGCTATTATTCCTAACTAAGGATTTGTTATTGTGTACCCATCAGTGTATTTTTAATGGTTGCATATTCCCTATTACTTTTTTGTCACTATGTATTTTTGTTTCTAACACCACATTGTGTAATCAATATACATGTAATTCTGGAGTATTAAACTGCTGTCTCTCATATTGGGCGCAGTAGAAATATATAACTAATAAAACAGGTATAAATAACTATGACAACATTATGTGTCCAGTGTTGCATTGTCTTATCTGTCAAGAAAGACCATTAAATGTCCATGTCTAGGTGCGAGACTTTAGGGTATGATGCGGCATCTGCCTTATGGACTATAAAATATTTGTCCCCTAGAATACTAAGAGTCTTTATTTGATCAGCGCTGCGGAATCTGTTGGCGCTCTACAAATACCTGATAATAATAACCTAACTATCCCTACAATAAGTCTCATGGCTTATTCGCTTCTTCTGTAATATGCCTAAATAAATGATAATATACGTCATTTATGTATTGCGTAGGTGATCTACTTTATTGCCAGAAATTAACAAGATCAAATCTAGAGTTAAAGCCTTGTGGTGTTCTAGATTTTAAACACCATATCCAATACACTTCACGTTTGCTTAAAACTTTATCAAGATCACCTCCTCTAACAGAGAGGGAAACTTTTTCTACAACTGTCCATTTAAATAATCTGTGTTTTGTGTATGTTTTTCAATGAAATGTCCAGTTATAGGTAGCATCTTATCCTCTCCTTTTCTACTTGATTCTGTGTCAACGGTAATACTAGAAATATGTTCCCTTATACGTGACCTTATCTCTCTTAAAGTTTTTCCAATATACTGTAAATGACATAATGTGCACTCAATGAGGTATACTACCCCTTTTGTCCTACAATTTACACAGCTGTTGATGTCATATCTTATTCCTGTGATAACGGATTTGAATGTACTACCCAATGTGCCATGTTTACACGCCTTGCAGTCCTTAAAACCACATTTATGTAATCCCTTCACATCTAACGTATATATATATGCACATATGTATCTATGTGTTTATATGTGTGTATATGTCTATATATATTTTTATATATATATATATATATATATATATACATATGTACATATGTATTTATGTGTTTATATGTGTGTATAAAAAGGGCATTTGTATGGGCATTGCCCTGAAAAGGGCATTCAACTCTTTTAAGAGTGCCCACCCTAATCTAAAAAAAAAAAAACACCCCAAAGAACCTTAAAAAAACCTAACACTAACCCCTCTTCACAGTTGTTTAGGTCCCACTTGAACAATCTTCATCCATCGCGGGACCGGCATCTTCTTCATCCCTGCGGAGGCTGAGCGGCAATGCGCGGAGGCGGAGGTCCAGGCGAAGGTCCAAGGTGGAGGTCCAGGCAAAGGTCCAAGGCGGAGATCCAGGCCAATCAGCCAATAGAATGAGAGCTGCTTAAATTCTATTGGCTGATTTGAAAAGCCAATAGGATTTTAGCAGCCCTAAATCTGTCACACCTGTGCCTGATTCCCTGCTCGTTGTCAAGGGCTGTGTCGGCTCCTGTTGCGTATGGCGGTGACATAATCGCCGCATGCTCCTCTCACTCTGAAGCCGGTCTGGATCTCATGTAGCGCGAATCCTGCGCCTATGTAAGTTGCTCACTTTTCTACCTTCACTGCCCAAGTATAGGTGTTACTTAGCGTGCTCTTGGGTGTAGTTGTTATTACTGTATACTGGATTGTCTCATTCTTAACAAACTCTGCCTGTCTGACTACTCTGCTTGCTTAACCCCTAAAGTACTGGATTGCCTCACTGTTAATGGATATTCTCTATCATTCCGGCTTGACGCCAGGTTAAAAAGACTACTGGCCGAGTTTGGTCTGATAGTGGACTATCGCATGAGCATTACATTATACTTGGGCCATGGAGCCAAATGAGGTAGCAAGAACAGTTTTTCTTCAAGGACAGATGTTAGGAACCCATACCACACAGTTGCAGAGTTTGGATTCCAAACTAGAGGCTATAACCGCTTAACTCTCTGCACTATTTGCAGCGAGGAATACCGCTCCTGTTGTTGTACCGCCGGTCTCTGCTCCTAGTACTGCGGCTTCTTCCCCTGCTTCTGGAAGTATTCCCCGAAAACCATTGCCTGACAAATATAAAGGTACTAATGATTGTAGGGGTTTTCTTAATCAGTGCAAACTGCACTTCCGTAATGATCCTCACACCTTTCAGTCTCACCAATCAAGGGTTACCTTTATCATTTCCTTACTGAAAGACAAGGCCCTAGCCTGGGCCTCCCTTTTTGGAACAGAACGCTCCACTCCTGCATGATGCTGATGCTTTCATTTCTGCATTTTCTTCTGTGTTTGGGACTTCTGGCTGTACTACTGCTGCAGAATTTTCTCTCATGGATCTCCGCCAGGGCAATAGAACCGTGGCACAATTTGCCATTGAGTTTCGCACCTTGGCACTTGAGAACACTTTGAATGGCAGTGCTCTCAAGGCCGCCTTTAGGAGTGGTCTGCATGAACACATCAAAGATGAACTCACTTATCATGATATTCCGTCTTCTTTGGATGACTTAATAACACTTTGTATCGGTCTGGACTCTCGCTTCCAGGAGAGACAAGCCGAGAGAGACAGAATTCGGAGGGTCCTTCCCTCCCATCCTTCTATTCGTCCGGTTTCTGCAGTACCCTCTATCCCTTCAACATCTCCAGTTACCCCAGTAGAGGAACCCATGGATCTCTCCTCCTTCAAACCCACAGAGTCTGAAAGACAGAGAAGAAGGGGATTGAGACTATGCTTTTATTGTGGTTCTAACTCCCACCAGCTAAAGAATTGTGACATTCGGCTGGGAAAAGCCAATGCTTAGAGGATAACACTGGGGTACCTCTAAGCATGATCACTACTAAATGCCCTCACTCCTTTTGGATCCTGGTACCTGTTACCCTTACCTTCCTTCAGAATACTGTTCACACTCAAGCTTTTATTGATTCAGGGGCAGCTGGAAACTTTCTGGATCACCGTTTTATGATTCAAGTTGGCTACTACAGAGATTCTTGGGGTTCTCCAATTATTACCGCAAGTTTATAAAGAACTTTTCTCAAACAGTTGCTCCATTCACTGAATTGACCAAACGGAACAAAGACTGTAAACATTAGCCCCTGAAGCCATAAATGCTTTCACTCGTCTAAAAAAGGCTTTCTGTTCTGCTCCTGTGCTCCGCCATCCTGATCCTGACCTACAGTTCACTTTAGAGGTTGATGCCTCCGAGATAGGGGCTGGAGCAGTTTTAAGCCAAAGGGATCCTTTAACCTCCAAGTCACACCCTTTAGCCTTTTTCAACAAATGCTTTACTACTGCAGAGAGGAATTACGATGTGGGTAATCATGAACTCTTAGCCATTAAGATGGCCTTGACTGAATGGTGTCATTATTTAGAAGGCACAGACAATCCCATTCAGATTCTCACCGACCACAAGAATCTTACCTAGAGACTGCTCATCGACTGAATCCTCGACATGCCAGGTGGGCCTTGTTCTTTTCCCATTTTAACTTCGTGGTCTAATCTTCCTGGGTCCAAAAACAAGAAAGCTGATGCCCTTTCCCGTCAGTTTCCTAATTCAAGTGATTCCTCTGAAGCTCCTATTGAACACATCATACCTCACTCCTGTGTAGTTGCTCAACTAAAATACCACCCTTCTTCAAAGACTGCAATGTGTCCAGTCTAATAAAGCTCCTGAAGCCCCCGTGGCTTCCAATATCATTTTTGTACCTCTGAACCTACGCACTTCTGTGCTATCCTTAGCTCATGATAGTAAACTCTCAGGACATCCTGGTTTGACTAGGACTTATAAGCGTCTTTCCCAACATGTATGGTGGCATTCTATGACGTCTGATGCTCAGGATTATGTGAAAGCCTGCACAACTTGTGCCGACAACAAAACTCCCTGATCCTTGCCTTCTGGCTTGCTCCAACCATTATCCATTCCCAAACAACCATGGACACACATAACAATTTACTGGCTGGCTCATTTTGTACCCTTAACTAAACTGCCTTCTGCCCAAGAATTATCGTCTCTTTTTCTCTTGCATGTGGTACCGCTTCATGGCATTCCTGTGAATATTGTTTTCGACAGAGGTCCACAATTCATCTCTACCTTTTGGAGAGCCTTTTGTAAGTTGATTGGAACCACTGTTTCCTTGTATACTGGCTACCATCCCCAGACTAACTGAGAGAGGATCTCGAGGCCTACCTTAGAGCCTTTGTCAATTCTCTCTATACCAACTTGTCTGAGTTGTTACCCCTAGCTGAGCTGGCAAGAAACACTCATTGGCACTCTTCTCTACTTGTTCTCCATTTCAAGCCGCAGCAGAATATCAACCTTGTGTCTTCCCTCTTTTTTGCTCAGTCCACTGGAGTTCCTGCTGCTGACCGACAAGTTAGTGAACTTACCACTCATTGGCAATGTATTCGCTCTCAGCTACGTTCAGCTGTCTCTAGATGCAAGAAGTTTGCTGATCGTCATAGAGCTTCTGTACATGCCATCTCGGTAGGTGAATATGTTTGGGGCTCTACTCGACATTTATTTAGGTGGCAGCAATATCAGGAGAGGCAGATTAGGGGTTAATAGATTTATTTAGGTGGCGGTGATATCGGGAGAGGCAGATTAAGGGTTAATAGATTTATTTAGGTTCCAGTGATATCGGGAACGGCAGGGTTAATAACATTATGTAGGTGTCTCCGATGTCGGGGGTAGCAGATTAGGAGTATTTACTAGGGGTTTATGTTAGGGTGTTAGGTTTAAACGTAACTTTGTTTTCCCCATAGACATCAATGGGGCTGCGTTACAGAGCTTTTGATTCCGCGATCGCAGGTGCTTGTATTTTGTGCGGTATGGAGCTCAACGCAACCATATCGCACACACAAGCCGGCTGTTTCAAAACTTGTAATGGCTGCGCTTTAGAGGGTGAAATAACGCAACTTTTGTTGTGTTCGTTAAATTCCCTATAGCGCACATTAACTCGTAATCTACCTGATACTCATTTATAAAACAACAATAGCAAAACCCACTTGTTAGAAACCTAATGAAAATAATTTTGTTTTCTCTTTTCCTTAAGGATACTAATATCATAAGTTAATTGTCATAAGAGGAAATGGAACGGAAAATAGGAGACAGACCAATAATGATACACACACAAACATCTAGAAATGTATAAATTAAAAGAAAATCTTGTACATCTAAGTCAATATTTAACCCTAACAGGGTCAGACTTTTTAACCTATAGATCCACTTGGTTTCTTTTTGCCTAAACAAAAGAAGTCTATTACTACTCCCCCGTGGTATCCAATCAATTATCTGTATCTGCAAACCTCTAGAGTCACTACCATGTACTGATTTGAATTGGGTTGGCACACTGTGTTTTTCAAATCCCACTTTAATATTATAGAGGTGTTCATTAAACCTCTTCCTGGTCTTCCTTTTGGTGCGGCCGATATAGATCATGTTACAGTTACAGGTTAGAAGATACACTGTGTGAGTGGTTTCACAATTGCCTCTGTGTCTAATAGTGAACTGCTCCGATTTGTTATGGTTAAAAAAAAGTATCTCCCTTTTTTACATAATGACACATACTACACTAGTGTTTGTTGCATCTATATGTTCCTTGGGGAATCGGATGGGAAACGCCTTCTGGTGCAAGGGTCTTTTGCTTTTGGGCTTTTATCTTATTACGTCTAGTAAGTGTATATGTACTAGCGTGATTTTAAATCATTAAAGGTTACTACCTTGAATCTAGGATTGCGCTACTCCCATATCTCTAGATCTGAGACATACTGAAGAAAAGCTAGAGATTTTATGGGATTCTTTGGAATAAAGGACAGGAAAAAACTTCCTCTGAGAGGTTTTATGAATCCAATTCAATATCCCTGAGAAATAATATTCTGAACCCAGTGATCTGGGACAGATTGAAATGAAGCCTCCTGATAGAGGTTTAATCTGCCCCCTACCAGCAATACTGAATTGGGGGCCGTACCGTCATGCAGTTCTTGAGTCTGGAACAGATTTCTTATTCTGTTTGGATTAGTTCCAATTTGTGTTGGGTCTCCAGACGGAACCAGAGGAGCTATGCTGAAGAGTCAGTTTTCTGTTCTTTATTCTGACGAAAATAACTAAAACGACTAGGAGCTTTAAACTTTCCTTTTGACTTCTTGTCTTGAGGAATAAAAGCTCCTTTACCTCCAATAATAGTAGAAATAATAAAATCCAACTCAGACCCAAATCATTTCTTTCCTTGAAGGATTAAAAGACGCACCTGGTTTAGACCATTCCTGTCAGAATCAGCATTAGGTATTAGGGAAATTTCAGGGAGATTAACAACGGTTTTAAATACTGAATTTAAACGATTACAAGGTTTATCATCAGAAGGTTTTAGGTTCTTCAACCCTTAAGTAACCAAGACCTCTTTTAAAAGAGAATGAACGTTTTTAACTTTAAATAAAAAGGAGGAATTATCCGGTTCTACATCAGATGAGGGAGCCTCGCTCTTAGAGGAAACCTCACTGTCCGAAGATACTACAGTCTCGTTTGGATAAGGACAATCATTACTTGTAGAAGGTAAAATTTTAACTGACATTTTGCACTTGTTTGAAGGTGAAAGAGCAGTCAATGTGGCTGATTTATCAATGTCTGGCGGACATGATGCGCTGTAGCATATCATGCCCGACAGACATCCGTATGCTGTCGGCATTTAGCATTGCTCAAGCAGTTCTAGTGAATTGTTTCTGCAATGCTGCCCCCTGCAGTTTCGTGGCCAATCGGCCACTAGCAGGGGGTGTTAGTAGCCTCAGAAGCAGCGGACCAGTAAAGGAGCAGCTTCATAACTGAAGGCTCGCACGGAAACACGGACATCAGGAGCCATTCGGCCCTTGATAAATCGGCCCCAATGCCTTCGTAATAGCGATAATAATAAAGTTTTTCATTGCTAGAGGCACTCCATCTGCTGTAGGTGTGTTATTACTCATAGAAACATAATTAGATTGATCATTAAGCGATAACAAATCTAAACATGAGCCGCCTAAATGAGTTGAAGAAGATACTTCAGTTGTTTTACAATAAGCACACTTAATATTGGCAGAAAGGTGTTCAGGAGACTCAGTTTCTAGAGGGACAGGTGTGTGCTGCTCCATTATAGCAAAAAAGCAAAAGTGACAAAATAAACCTATACCCCTCCATATAGCTTTACAGGGACATTAAAGCACTGAGCATCTTCAGTCTAGCTAAGCAGTAACTGTCAGTGCGTGTAAAAAAAAAATGACTGTTTAAATAAAAGAAAACCGTGCCAAAAATCCAACGTGCGCATATCTACGAGATGTACTCTAACCCAACATGCATATACTATCGCACTTACCTGACTTGCGTATATTAAAGCACGGATGTCCGCTAATCCGACGGATCAACTAACCTGTACTCTGTCCCAGGTATACACATATACATATATAGATAAAATTTTAACATTTTTAAAAGTGCCCATAAACAAAGCTTTGAGTGTCTATATAAAAAAAATTATAAAACATACTTAGCCATAGACACTCATCCACTATCAAGCGAGTAGCAGACAGCCAAACCAGTACTGAAACATATCAGCAAAGGTAATGGAATAGGATAATAATGTTGATCTGTAAAGGGAGGCAGCAGACCGGTCCCTGTGACAAAATTTACAGAGGGTGTATGAAGGATTTCCCATGAGGCGAAAACATTGTATCACAAACTGTGATGAGAGTGGGAGGTGACGTCACCGGATGGGGGCGTGGCCTGGGGCCGTCAGTGTCTATGTCGCAGTTACTAAGTGAGATGTATTGTGCCAGATGTATACTTCTATGCTCTGCAATAAAATAGCGTTGTACCTTTTATGCTGTGTCCTGCATCTCATGACATGGGGTCAGAAGTTCTTGCCTGCGCTTCTGTTTCCTGATTGATGACGAAGTCGAAGTTTACCCCACCTGAGCCTTTTGATTTCTCTCAGCCTGCAGCTTGGCCCACATGGCGTCAGCGGTTTCAGCGCTTCAGGATTGCTTCCAAACTGAACAAGGAGAGTGGTGAAGTACAAGTTAATTCTCTTTTATACTCTATGGGGAAAGATGTGGAGCCAGAGTTCAATGCTTTTATTTTCCAAGAAGGGGAAGAATTTGACTTTGAAATAGTTATGGATAAACTCAGTGCCCACTTTGTGCCCAAAAGAAATGTGATTCATGAGAGAGCTTGTTTTCACAAACGTGCCCAGCGTGTGGGAGAATCTGTGGAGTCATTTGTGCGCAGCCTGTATGAATTAGCTGAATTCTGTGAGTTTGGTGTTGCTAAAGAAGAGCAAATCAGAGACAGAATAGTCATAGGAATTGCAGATGCTGAAGTCTCCCTGAAGCTACAGTTGGAGGCTGATTTAACATTAGATGGGGCTATTAGGATGGCCCGCCAGAGTGAACTGGTGAAAAAGCAAAGTGCTGATCTGAGGTCTGAGAGTATTGTGGATGAAGTGACGCAGTTCAGGAGAGCTGCTAGTGAAAGGCACAGTGTGAGCGGTAGACCAAGGGCAACAGATAGGCCCAGAAGTGGATGGGCGCAGCATGCCCGATGCACACGGTGAAACCGTGCCCATGATCAGAGTGTCATATGCCCTGCTAAAGACAAAAGATGCAGAAAATGTAACAGGATGGGCCATTTTGAAGTGGTGTGTAAAACTGAATATATTAAGGAGATGCAGGTGGATAGCGACCAGGAGGGTCAAGAAGTGTCCTTTGTAGGGTCTGTTGTTCAACGGCCTGGTTCAGAGGAAGATTGGAGGGTTACTCTTACTGTAATGGGAGCCAAAGTTGCCTTTAAGATTGACACAGGAGCATATATCACTGTTATGTCCCTTGCAGCATTCATAAAACTGCCTCGACAGCCTCAGCTGGCGAAAGTTACAACAAAAATCCATAGTCCTGGTGGCCGCATTGATTGTGCAGGGAAATTTCTTGCCAGCTGCGAGTACAAGCAGAGGAAATTCACCATGTGGGTGCATGTGATTAGAGGTCAGTGTGTTAACAACCTATTGAGCAGAAAAGCAGCTTGTGTTTTGGGCCTAGTCACCAGAGTGAATGAGATTTCAGAAGATATGTTTGGAGAATTGGGCCTACTGAATTGCAACCCAGTCCGAATATTACTTAAAAGTGACGCAGTCCCATACAGCATTACCACTCTACGTAGAATTCTGTTCCCGCTCATGCCTCAAGTGGAGAAGGAACTTCTGCGTATGAAGAATATGGGAGTTATTGAAGAGGTTGTTGAAACAAATGACTGGTGTGCCCCATTGTGCCTGTTGCAAAGAAAAATGGGAAGGTACGCATCTGCATAGACTTGAAAAGGCTGAATGAGGCAGTAAAGAGAGAGAGAGATATGTGCTGCCGACACTTGAAGACATAGCTCCGAAATTTGCTGGGGCAAAGTTCTTCTCTTCATTGGATGCTTCCAGTGGCTTCTGGCAGATACCTCTAGATCCAAAGTGCCGCAAACTGACTACCTTCATTACACCAGTAGGTCGGTTTTGCTTCTGCAGACTCCCCTTCGGGATATCCTCTGCTCCTGAAATCTTTCAAAGAGAGATGAGTTCTCTCCTATTGGACCACGAGGGCATGGCAGTCGTCATGGACTACATCTTAGTGTATGGGTCTTCATTGGAAGAACATGATTAGCGATTGAGCTGTGTGCTGCAGACCATTAGAGAGTCCGGGCTGAAATTAAATAAGGTGAAATGCCATTTTAGGAAGGCTGAGTTATGCTACTTTGGGCATATTATCAATGGGGATGGCATCAAGCCGGACCCCGACAAAATCCTTGCTATTGAACAGATGAAAAGTCCTTCTAATCTACATGAGCTGAGACAAATATTGGGCCTTGTGAATTATGTGGGCAGGTTCCTTCCAGATTTATCCCCAATACTACACCCAGTGGCGTCACTAGGGGGGGCGGGGGGGGCGGGCCGCACCCGGGTGACACCCTCCAGGGGGTGACACCAAAAAAAAAAAAAAATTCAAAGAAATACAATGTTGAGATGCATAGATTATTTTATTAGAGGCTGGCATTTGTGAACATTAGTGGGACTGGGGAAGTTGTAGACTCACAATTTTTTTGCCCCTTGAGCCAGTGCTGCAATTTCAACAAATAGTTTTCCCGGCTGCTTTTGCTTGTTTGTACTTTGCTCCTCCCCTGCCCAATTTCACTATGAATGTTGTGGGTGTGCCGTGGGGCTTGCAAAGTTGCGCTTCTAGCCTAAACCTGCCTGCCTATCTGTGCTCACTGCTCAGTGACATGCGGCCCAGGGCTGTGCACTGACAGACTTGGAACAGAGTCAGAGAGCAGAATTTTCATAGTTTGCGCGCCTAAACCTTTTCTTCAGTGATTTATTTTAGAGTGCTCTGTTTATCTTTCATTTGATGTTCTGCTGAGCCAGGGAGTAGCTCTAGGCATGAGCTTCATAATTAATGCAGTGCAGTTTACATATTTTGTATGTGTGTATCTGAGTTTTTGTGTGTGTGTCTGAGTGTGTTTCCGAGTGTTTGTGTGTGCATCTAAGTATGTTTTTAAGTGTGTCTGAGTGTTTGTATGTGTGTGTCTGCTTTCTGGGGGGGGGTGACACCATAACTTACCGCACCGGGTGACACCAACCCTAGTGACGCCACTGACTACACCCTATTACAGAGTTGTTAAAGAAAGATGTTGCTTGGGTCTGGGGACCTTCACAGGAAGAATCTTTTGTACAGGTCAATTCCCTGCTGGGGTCTGCCCCAATGTTGGGGTTCTATGACCCTTCTAAAAAGAATGTGGTCAGTGCTGATGTGAGCAGTTATAGGTTAGGGGCCTCTCTACTGCAATTGAATGAGAACAAACTACAGCCCATTGACTACTGTTCCCGTACACTGACGGCTGCTGAGTCGAAATACGCCTAAATTGAGAAAGAGTGCCTGGCTGCAGTTTGGGCCTGTGAGCGCTTCCAGCGTTACATAGTGGGTTTAGAGAAATTTAGTCTGGAGACTGACCATAAACCGCTAGTCCCTCTAATCAACTCCTATGATATTGACAAAACACCCCTAAGATGCCAGAGTCTTCTGATGAGGCTGCTCAGGTTCAACGTTCAGGCAGTGCATGTGCCGGGGGGAACAACTGGGTGTGGCAGATACAATTTCCAGGCTCCCGCTGGCTGCTGCTGAAGAATCAGATGTGAAAGTGTATGTAGATTCAGTTCTGGCATCCAAATCAATTTTGTCAGGGAAGCTAGAGCAAATAAGAAAGAAGACATATTTAGATACTGATCTTCAAGAAGTTATTAAGTGCATAAAAGAAGGTTGGCCCGAGAGCCGGGAAGCCTGGATGTCTTTGAGTTCTTACCAGTCAGAGAGGTCACAGCTCATGGAGCTGGATGGGTTGGTGCTGTTCCAGGACCGCATTGTTATTCCTGTTAGCATACAGCAGGAGATGTTAAGCAGGATTCATGATGGCCACTTGAACACTACAAAGTGCAGAGAAAGGGCAGCTACGGCAGTATGGTGGCCTGGGATCATTTCCGACATTGCAAGCCATGTGTCAAAATGTGCCTTTTGCTGGGAACACCGGCCTACTCAGAGAAGGGAGCCCTTGATTTCTACTCCGCTGCCTGCAGACCCATTGCAGAAAATAGCTGCTGATTTGTGTGAATTGCACGAGAAAAAGTGCCTAGTCGTGATTGACTACTATTCCAGGTATTTGGAGATTGCACACTTGAATGAAATCACAAGTCAAGCCGTTATCACTCGTCTCAAGAGCTTGTTCGCCCGGTGTGGCATACCAATGGAGTTAGTGAGTGATAACGGAATGCAGTTTGCTTCCACGGAGTTCAGTTCTTTCAGCAGAGAATATGATTTTGTCCATACTACATCGAGACCACATTACCCGCAGGCTAATGGAATGGCTGAAAGGGCAGTTCAAACAACAAAGTTCATTTTGAAGCAATCTGAGCCATACCTAGCCCTCTTGGCCTATAGAGCGACTCCCAATCAAGCCACGGGTTTTAGCCTGGCACAGCTGATGCTAGGATGTCAGATTCGCACCACTTTACCCTCTGTGGGTGTCTTCCAGCCAACTAGCTCTGTTCCTCGGGACGAGGTCCTTAGGAGGGATGAAGAGGCTAAAAGGGGCTATCGATTCTTCTACGAAAGGAAACACTCTGTGAGTTCCTTGCAGGAGCTGAATGTGGGGCAAAGTGTCAGAGTTAAACTGGATGATGAGACGAAATGGAAGACGCCTGCTACAGTAATTGGATGCTCTCCAGAACCAAGGTCTTATGTAGTCCTTACTGATGGAGGGACAGTCACACGTCGGAATCGAAAACATCAGGTGGGATCCCCTGTTTTAAGAGGGGTGCCTTCCCCTCAGCAAGATTACAGCGGGGATACTTCTTTGCTTCCAGCAGACTCTCAATCACCTTCTTCTGTATCAGAGGACAGTTCGTGCAAAATGACATCAAGTGGAAGGATGGTGAAACTTCCCACCCAATATCGGAATTAGCTTTAGTTAGAGCAGTGACCAGAAGTATGGGCAGAATAATCCCATGGTCACTGTGGACTAGGGTAGTCTACCCCGATGTTCAAGTCAGGATTGTATTTCATGTTGTTTATATATATATTCTCTTTAACTTGTTCTTTGTTGTATACCTTGTTATTTGATGTATTCAGAAAAAAAATGTATGCTTTTATCCTTTGAAAAGGGGGAAGATATGATGAGAGTGGGAGGTGACGTCACCGGATGGGGGCGTGGCCTGGGCCTTTAGTGTCTATGTCGCAGTTACTAAGTGAGATGTATTGTGCCAGATGTATACTTCTATGCTCTGCAATAAAATAGCGTTGTACCTTTTATGCTGTGTCCTGCTTCTCATGACACAAACTATACTCCAAATGCATCCCTCTGACAAGCACTGTACTCGGAGGGAACCAGGCTTCAAGATAGACTGAAAAGCCCCTTTCACTGAAGAAAACATTCCCATCTTCATGCTTCAACCACATCCATCGGAGGCAAAGTAAAAAGTAAGATATGTGTGAGGTGGGAGGGGTTTTATACGGCACTTGGGGTTTGGGAATATTTGCCTCTTCCTAGCGGTAGGAATGTATTCCCATATGTAACAGATTGTGGACTCTTGCCACTTCTATAAAAGAAATACATGTATACACAAATAAATACATAAATAGATATGTACAAATATATACCGGTATATATATATATATATGTATATACACACACATATCCAGCTTTAGACATGTATATGTATATATCTCTGTTAACGCCCTTTGCAGCCTTTTTTTCCCCCTAACACCTGAAACCTCATATTTTTTGTGCAATATTTTGCATTAATAATCTTTGTTAGTGTTATTATGAGTTTATTTATACTTTGTAATGCATTTTTTATGTGTTTTGTGCAACGTTTTTTTTTGTTTGTTTTTTTAAATCATAGATTTTTTATTGAGGTTTTTATGCATAACAACATACAAGAAATGTATATATGTTCTTTCACAATGACAACAATTGCAAGAGTAGACATTGTAACAGCACAGTTTTGAACATAAATAGTTGGGCGTTAGCCAAGAGACCAAATAATAGCCTTGTGCATATCATTAGTAGGTGCTATGACTCAAGAATACAAACTTTTGAGACTGCAAGAGATGAATTTCTATCTGCTTGTCAGGGCTGCCACTAGAAATTTTGGGGCCCCTGACTTAACCATTGATCAGTCGTCGTCCCCCCCTTGACATGTGCAATTTTTGACCAAGTGATTAAAACATATATGCACTTTATTCTTAAGTGTGGAAATGTTGTAACACTAAATCACAGAAACACACAGAAACACTTATACACTGAAACACACACTGACACATAATGATTCACATACAGACACTCTAGAACAGTGTTTTTCAACCAGTGTGCCGTGGCCCACTAGTGTGCCGTGAGAGATCCTCAGGTGTGCCACGGCAGACTGACAACAGTGTGACATATTTTTTAAACTTTGCTTGTTTTTTACTCCCAGTGCAGGGGTAGTTTGTAGGAGGCATGGCATAACAGCACAATACATACATGTGTTTGTATGTGTATGTGTGTATATATATTTATATATATATATATATATATATATATATATATATATATGCGCTGTATTAGGCTACAATGTGTGATTTTTTTAAAATTTTGGGATGGTGGTGTGCCACAGGATTTGTTAATGTAAAAAAGTGTGCCACGGCAAAAGAAAAGGTTAAAACTCACTGCTCTAGAAGACACGCAAAGAAACACACAAACACACTCAGATACAGACACCCAGACACTCAGCATTGATAAGCCCCCTCTTTGACATGTGCAATTTTTGACCAAGTGATTAAAACGTATATGCACTTTATTCTTAATTGTAGTCAAACTTGGAAATGTTGTAAAGGTAGTAACACAAAATTACAGAAACACACAGACACACTTATACACTGAAACACACACTCACACATAAGGATTCACATATAGACACTCTAGAAGACATGCAAAGAAACACACAAACACACTAAGACACAGACACCCAGCACTAGTTTCTCTTGCTAACCAACAGGGGCGGAACTATCAGTGATGCAGCAGTCGCGGTCGCGACTGGGCCCCCTGGAGGTCCCACATAAGGGGGGCCCCAGCATCAGCACTTTTTTTTTTTAAACTTTTTTTTTTTTTTTTTACATTTCTTGTCAGTTCCCGCGGCGCCCCCCCCCCCCGGCCCCCCTCCTTCATCTGCTGTCTACTGTGGGTTACCATGGCAACGCTCTGAATCATTTCCTGCTTAGCGGGAAAGAAGGAGAGACATGCAGGGGAGTCCGATTAGAGGGGCTGACGAGCAGGGAGCCAGAGGAGGAGTGAGGTGTCCTTTGAAGACAAGAACTTGCAGGCTACAACCCTACCAACTAAAAGGTATTCATTGTGTTAGATCTTTTAACTATATTATAAAATAACACAATGATATATGCCGTAATGAAAGAAAAGCCCTTATATATATGGTGTTCCTATCCACTTGTCATATTCCTTCTTATTTGTTTATTTTTTTAGTTTCTCTGGAAGTAGCCTAATCCCATAAAATTGTTTAAAAGTAATATGATTCCAAAAATGGAACTTAAACTAGGCAATTTGTCATAAAAAATATATAACTTAACCAACTAAAGATGCCTTGTGGATAAGACCACTTACACCTTTTTTCATTTTGCATGAACCTAGGTCCAAATGAGGACTCTTGTATGTTACATTATAATATAACAACATCTTATGGATGTGACCTATTAATAAGTTGTATTGTACTATTATTGCAATTTGTAAAAAAAAAACTTTATAGCTTGTAAAACACCAACTATCATTTTATCTTTATATCTATTCTCATTAGTCAAAAGTAGACAACTGCCTGGGGTACCTTTACTAACAGTGGTGTCTCGTAGGCTGATGAAGTGAATAAACTTTCCAAACTACTTACATTTGATCTGCTTCAAACATATATGACAAGTACTAGCGGATATCTCACTGAGGGACTAGAAGAGATATGACTGCAGTGAACACATACTAGTGAGCATAAATAAGGAGCAGGTGTTTTAGGTACCTAAGTAACCCGTGCCTTCACATATGTTAACAATACTCTTGCACAGAATTTTCTGTTTATTCTATGAACTACTCCTCCACACCTCTTTTCTAATGACCCATTTCCAGTTTCACTTACAAAACCTTTCCAGTAGGTCTTATTTTCCATTCAGTGGTGGGTTCTGGGAATTGCTGAACACATCCAGTAATAATTGTAGTGCCCCCTGTTCTTAAAGAAATATTGACAGCCATAAATGTGTAGAACAGACCCTTTTTCATGATCTTTGCTCTAACAAGGCAAGGGCAGGGTTAAATGAGGAAAATGGAAGTTAAAGAAGAAAAAGTAATTAACAGTGATGATCAGACAGATCTCTGGAATATAATAGGAAAAAAAATATAATAAAAACAAATGGGGAGAATAAGACACTGTGTGAGCAGGGGACTGGGGTAGTGACAGCAGTATACTGTATATGCCCCTATATACAGTATATATCTGAGTGGACTAGTACATTTTCTCCCAAACTAGTAAGATATATATATTATGTGTGTATATATTATATATAAATTAGTGCCCAAGCACTAAAAATAAAGTGTACAAAACTACATCATGTACTTGCAACTCATGTGTAGTAGATTGACTTTATCATGGATACGCTACAGTCCCTATCCTCCTACTACACTGTGTGTGTGTGTGTGTGTGTGTATATATATATATATATATATATATTTTTATATATATATATATATATATATATTGTGTGTGTGTGTGTGTGTATTTATTATAAAAAATGTAAAACCTAAATATGCCACTGAGGATTCTCACCACCACAGCCCCTATCCCCTCACTAAAGCCCTTATCCCCTCACTAGAGCCCTTATCTCCTCACTACAGCCCTTATCCCCTCACTACAGCCCCTATCCCCACACTACAGCCCCCTCACTACAGCCCCTATCCTCCTACAGCCCCTATACCCCACTACAGTCCCTACCCCCCCCCCCTCTACAGCTATCACTATCAGGCTATCAGTGCAGGTGTGTTTGTCCTTTTCTCATTTTAAGTGTAAGTTGACATGATTAACAGAATTTTTTTACAGTGTTACATGTTGCAATAAAAAAAAAAGAAAAAAAAAAAAAAAGAGAAAAATTAAATGTATCATAATCACACTTTTTTTTCGGGTGGGGGGGGGGCTTCATGGATTCTTGCACCGGGGCCCTGCGGTTTCTAGTTACGCCTCTGCTAACCAATATGTAATGTAACCCAGCACTTGTTTACATTGACCTGACAAGTAATGAGGTAGACTACAGTTTTGTCAAAAAAGATTTACAAAACAAAATATGGAGTTCTGATTATCTTTTGTCAAGGAAGATGCCAACTAAATGATGACAACAGCATGCAGTGGCTGAAAGGAAGGGCCCTGAACAGCCTAAACAATAATTTAAAGGTTAAATGGTAGATTGGTGACTTCCGGAAAGGTCTCATTAGTCTCAAAGTCTGTAGAAAGATGTGAATAATCAGTATTAAGGTCAAAATGTCCTAAAAAGGAACAGACAATAGACACACACACACACACACAAACACAAACTTGCACATACACCCAAGAAAACACAGACAGAGACAGCCTCAGAAAACACACAAAGACATACACACACAGAGAGACAACCACATAAAACACACAAAGACATACATACACACACACCCTCACTGAGACATCCACAGAAAACACACAAAGACATACACACCCAACGTCACAGAGGCATCCAGAGAAAACACAGACATACATACACACACACACACACACCCTCTCAGATACATCCACAGAAAACACACAAAGACATACACACCAACCCTCACAGAGGCATCCAGAGAAAATACACAGACATACATACACACACCCTCACAGAGACACCCATACAAAAAGCACAAAGACATACCCACACACCTTCACAGACATCCACAGAAAATTCACAAAGACATACACACCCACCCTCACAGAGAGACCCAAAAAAAAAAAAATACATACACACTATTAGAGACACAAACAAAAGCACAAAGACATAAACAAGGAAACATTTCTGCACATTGCATCCCCTAAATCAACAGTGTGTGACATGCATGATAAAAAAAAGTTGCAGAAATTCTGTGAATTCAAATTAAATACATTAATGATCTGGATAGATGGCTAAATGAAGAAAAGTACTTTTGAAAGGTTGACATATGTTTGTTTTTTCCCCCCATTTTCCCCAATCAAGAGCACCACTTCAAGTATCGTGTACAAATGTTCCCATCTGTCAGCTGTACTTATGGATTTTAAAAATTCTGTACTCTATATGGTCTTGGTGGAACCATAAGTTGCGGTACTCAGTCTCATACCATTGGATATGGTTAAATGCAGGATTTAGGCTTGTTTGTATGTATTTCAAAATTAAGTCAGCTGTAGTGTAAACTGAACAGTGTTAAGTTAACCTGTCTCATTTCAAACACTGAGCAATCTTAGTCTGGGAGTATAAAATTTTCAGAAGATGTAAAAATCTTAGATAAAATGCATCCTTGCATATGGAAAGTCCTTGCATAAAGGGGTAATAAACTGGAATGTAATGAAAATATATATATTAATTTTTAAAAAAAACTCATATCTGCCAAAAGGGCACCTACCATTTGTGTATTAAGGAGGAAACATTTCTGCATGGCTTTAAATATAGAATTTTTACAGCATTGTCAAATAATCATAAATACACTGCTGCATATTGCTAAAAAAAAATTGTGTTTTTATGGACCCCTAGCCCCACCGTACAACTACTACCACACTGAAGTTACAAACCGAAATTGCACAAAGAAATAAAAAACATTTACTAAGTAAGTCCTACCTCCTCTGCAAATGAAAGTGATCTGCCGTGTGACTCAGACACACACTGTACAAACTGAAGTGCCAAGTCTGTCTCACGCTGTGCATAGTGGTTTAGTGCATAGTGGTTTAGTGCACACTCAGAAATCCTCTCAAATGCTAATGCTTTACTCCTTGTAATAACATTTCCCACGCGCAATAGAACTCTGCTATAGTACCCTCTGTTTTTTTAAATAATAGTTGTTCTTGCCTCATGGGGCCCCCTGGCCCATTGGGCCCCTGACAGGAGTCACTCCTGTCACCCCCTGATGGCGGCCCTGCTCTCTATATTTTTCTCTACTGCTATCACAAAGAAATTCACTGCCGGTACCTGTGACAATATAGGCATAAAGGAAGATTTGGTTTTAAAGGGGGATTTTATAATTGAGGAGATGATAGCATCTGGGTTCTGTATCTGGTTCCAGAACTTCGATAGTCTGCCTGTCATCCCTACTCCTCCCTACTCACCTCATTGTCTACTGAATTCTGTTTACCTATTGTTTGAGCAAGTATTAGTTTCCTAGCATATAAATGAAGATCTTTGATTTCTTCAAATATATCCATTTTATTTGTGGGGCAATATGAAAGCCCCTTTTTCAAAACAGATATATTTGCAATATAGAGGAGAAAGGAAGACAGGTTGACTATCTGGAGTTCATCATCACTGTATTTCCCTAGTAACCCCTACGAAACCTCCTCCTTGACCTCCCCCTGTATGATAATCTGTCCTGAATCTGGTAGCTCTGTTCCCTGCCTTTTTGTCTGGTAGGATATCTCCTCTCTTCTAAGGATATATTTCCCCGACCTCTTCCTCTTTCTGCCTCCTCTCCTCCTCCACCTCCATCTTGTATTCCACCCCTCTGAAAATTTATACTCAGTGTTCTATTGTACCCCTCTCCTTCTGATTCAGAGGCCTCCGTTCCTGAATCATAGGAGTTTATCTGGGATCTATACACATAGATTTTCTTTTGTTTGTAATCATCCTGATCTCTGTGTAATTTGCATATTTTTCTGGTTTTAATTTCTGCTTGTAACCAAGCTATGTTTATTTTTGTTTCATCATTTAATTTACTAAAGTTTTGATCTTTCTCAATTTTATTTACTTTCTGTAAATTTTTATCTATCTCAATTTTCAATTTTGCCAACCTTTTATCATTTTTCTTTTTTTTCTGTCCATCAAATCTAAAGTACATTTGGTTAATTTATTGTTCCATTCCTCTAGGAAAGTAACTACTTCCACATTCTCCTTGGTACTGGGCCCTGGGTCTAGATGTATTCTAAGGCCTCTAGGTATCATTTCATTAACAATGTAGTTATTAAGACTTGAGTTTTCAGCCCTAATTTTCAAATGAAAAGAGTGCTGAATTCCCTTACTTTTGGATATAAAGAAGATGATCTGTTTTATCCATATCTTTCTTTCACGGTCTTATATATATATATATATATATATATATATATAGTATTCAAGAAAAAGTACCAGCGCTCAGTTGTTCTACAGACTAATAGGTCGACGTATTTATAAAGGTGGCAAGAGAATATTGTTAAATTACCACACTAGTTGAAAAAATATATATAGGTCTGGGATGTGTGTGTTCCCTGTAAGATCTTAATGTGCTCTTATTGAACTTATATGATTGAAGTATTAAGCTGCATGAATGTATACGATTCAGTGTACCCCTAACACTGTTGAAAAATTGTGTACAAGAGAAATATCGAAAAAATATTCAGCGCTATAAATACTCAGACTGTGTACAAGTTTGAACGGTTTTACCAAAAAGAAATGGTATGCAATGAAATGAAATAAAATAAAATAAAATAAAATAAAATAAAATAAAATGTCTCTTGATTGAAGTAGACAAATTTCCTTAGTCTTATAGAAAAAGGGTTTTTCAGATGATGGTTATGAACAAGTACGATGAATATTTATACGTTCAAGATGTATATTAATCAATTCAACTAAAACGTAACAGTAATACTGGTACTAGAAGACCAGTGGTGTGCCCTTACCAGAGGGTACCTCAATCATATGAGGTAATGTCTGAGTGTCTGGTCGGTGTATCTCCGGTATGTCTTGGCAGTCTTCCCTGTGTTGGAGGATTTTCTTATCCTTTGTTTCTTTTATTTCATGCCAGGCTTGTGTATGGTACTTTCAACCTTAGAGTCTCCTGGTCCCTGATATTGCTGACTTGGTATCTCTCCGCAGTATGGTAATGCGATATGGGTCTTGGCTCTCACCGTGTAGGAAGAAATATGGCAAGGAAAGAAAAAGAGCACATAGCGTAATACTGTATAAAAAATATATATTTATTACATACAAGGCAGGTGTAAGAAATGCACTCACATTTATTACCCTCAATCCGTATGAGGTAAGCAATGGCGTGTAAGTATATATTTATACACCTTAGGCAGGTGTTGCTGAGGTAAGTGTCTGTGGGTAAATTAATTAGGTATGTCCTGGTAATAAAGTCACTTCACATAGTGTCCTCTGTGTCCCAAAACAGAAAGCTGTTAGGCTTCCCTGTTAGCAAAGGTTATGTCCGTGCAGGTGAAGGTTGGAATGCTGATATGTTAAAGCAGCCTAGGATGAGCTGCTGGTAGCCAGGATGAATACTATTAAATAATTCTACCTTATTTGCTGAGTCTGTAGTGTAAAATTCGATAGGCCTATAGTCTTACTGACTGTATTGTGAGGCTGCTATCAGACTACTGTGTTTATGCAAATGCGGATATGTCAGGGCTGCATAGAAAATGCTGCCAAAAGAAATGATAAAGTACTTAGAAGTGCCGCGGTTGGCGGTCAAAAAAGTATGTCTGCACAAGTTTGCAAAGTGTCTTATTAGCCGCAGTTAAAAGGCTGATACTAGTTGCAGCCGCTAAGGTAAAAAAAGAGAGAGCTAAGCCACACTCTGTAAAGGTAAATCCTTACGCGTTTCGAAGCGTGGGGTTGCTTCTTCGTCAGAGGAGTTTGTGGCTTGCTAATCAAAGGTGCTGGCTTTTAAAGGTCCAAGAGTGGGCGTCTCTTTTACCTTTTGCGTAACGCATGTTTACGTTATGGCGGGTGCGGCTGCAAATTGACAGCTGAGTGTTGAGTGTATGTTGCCTAGGTAACGGTGGTTTGCGAGTAAGTACTTGTAACCTGGGAGCTAAGGTATGTCCGTTCTAGGCTGAATCGATATTGTTGTGCCATAGAAAAGGGATTAAGAATAGAGGGGGGAGAAAAACATTAAATGCCCTGTTTAATTACGTATGGCATTTGCTTATTCTTTTCTAATGAGTAATTCGAGTTTGTTTAGAAAAAAATGCTAATTAGTTTCCACAAAAAATAGCTAAGTGGGATTATCAAGCTGGTTTCCCTGAGTGCTATTTAGGAATAAACGATAACTTTGTTACCGTATCTGTTGGAAAGTTTTCCATAAATTTTTTGGTTTTTACTTGTTTATTTTTAAATTTTGTTTGTTTTTCCGTATATAGTGGAACCCGCTATGGGATATATAATGGACTTATTCAGGGATTTATTTGAAAGTCGCTTAAAAATCCCCTCTGGAAGTGTGTGTTGTGTTTAAAAAGGATCCGCTATATCAAATCTAGTGCTGAACAATGTCGGAAATTTTACTGTCAAGAGGAATCTGGAATGCAGTTACGAGGAGTGCTCCATCATATCTATATGACCAGATGATTACTTCTGAAAAAACTTTGTTGTGTTTATTTTAGAGCAAGGACTCTGAATGAACTATACTATGTTTGTTGATGAGTTTATGTACTCTCTAAATGCTAATGTAGAATAATGGAGATTTAACTGTATAGTTTATCAAAGAAATGCTGCTAGGTCTATTTCCTCATTTAGACCTCTGGGGGTCATGGTACCCATGTAGTGTATCCAATAAGATTCTCTTTGTCTCAGTTTTTGGAATCTATCCCCTCCTCTCACTGGGGCTAGAACATGTTCAAGAATTGTACCCTTTAGGAGAGCGGGATTTTTTTGATGAAAATGCTTGAAATGTCTCGATAGGCTATGGTCTTTATAGCCTTCTTCTATGTTTTTTAGGTGCTCCAGCAGACGTGTTTTGTATGTCCTCTTGGTGCGTCCAATGTATTGAAGTTTACACGGGCATTCTAGCAGATATACCACGAAATTGGTTTTGCAGTTGGTTAGTCTATTGATGTTACATTTTTTATGTGGGAACGTAAGGGACTGTACCAGTTTTGTTGGTTTTTTTGGGTCATAGGCATGTTCGCATCCCTTGCAGTTCAACCGATTGCATTTGAAGAACCCTTTGCTTTTTTCTGTTAGCCAATTTTCTCCAGACTTCTTCTTGATTTGACTGGGTGCCAGCATTTGTTTAAAATTTAGATTTTTTCTAAAAATTATTTTAGGTGCTGGGCCTATTGCGTTCTTTAATAGTTTGTCCTGCTGTAGTATTGGCCAGAATTTCCTAAGAATCTTTTTGATTTCTGGAGCGGCCTCGTTGTAAGTGGTGATCAAAGAGATCTTTTGTATTTCGTTGGTACCATTTTTTGTTTTACCTTGTAGTAAATTTTTCCTTTCTAGCTGTCTCACTTTCTTCTGTGAGTTTTCAATGAGTTTTTTTGGGTATTTCTTTTCAATGAATTTGGTTTTTAGGATATCTGATTCTGTATTATAATCTTGTATTTTGGAACAGTTTCTTCGCACTCTCTGAAACTGTCCATACGGAATGTTGTTGATCCATGGTCGATGGTGACCACTGTCCGCCCTCAGATAGCCATTGCAGTCGGTTTCTTTGGTATATAATTTGGTTAGGATCTCTTCTTTTTCATTAAATAACACTAAATCTAGGTATTCAATGTTTGTATCTGAGATTTTAGATGTAAATTTTAAATTGAAGGTGTTTGTGTTTAGGTACTCGATAAATTCGTTGCTGGTTTTATCATCTCCTTCCCATATCACCACGATGTCGTCAATATACCTCCCCCACCAAATTATATTTTGCTGAAATGGGTTGTTGGTGTAAATGTAAGCCTTTTCCCATTCCCCCATATAGAGGTTCGCGTAGCTGGGGGCCATAGTGGTCCCCATGGCTGTTCCACTAGTTTGTAAAAAGAATTTGCCATCGAACAAGAAATAATTTTTCTCCAGGACAAATCTTATACTGTCCAGAATGAAATGTTGGTGATTCTCTGTCAGTGATGTTTCTTTTAACACCTGAGACATGGTTTGTATTCCCAAATTATGTGGGATGCAAGTGTATAAAGAAGACACGTCTAGTGTCATCCATTTGAACGTTTTTCTCCATTTCTTTTGAGTTAGTTTTGTAATTAAATCAGTAGAATCTCTTATGTATGAGGTTAGTTTTGGCACCAAGGGCTTCAAAAAATAGTCCACATATTGTGATAATTTAGCGGTTAATGAGTCAATCCCTGACACAATTGGACGTCCTGGAGGATTTTTTGGGTCTTTATGTATTTTCGGCAGGTGGTAAAAAATTGCCTTCCTAGGATATGGGTGTTTTAGAAATTTTAATTCGTTGGTGTTTAAGAGTTTGTTGAACTGAGCTGTATCTATGAGGGAATCGTATTCTTTTTGAAAAGATTCAGTAGGGTCTCCTCTTAGTTGGACATATGTATGGCTATCATTCAGAAGCCTGTATGCTTCTTTGATGTAATCCGTCTTATTTTGGATGACTAGACCCCCTCCTTTGTCAGCTTCCCTTAGAATAATGTCATCCATGTCCATTAAGTTTTTTAGAGCCTCTTTCTCCTTTTTACACAGGTTATCATGTCTTATTTTGAAGCCAGTGCAGAGAATATCTAGTTCTTTCATTACTAGATCATAAAATGTGGGAATGAAATTTCCCTTTGATTGTGTCGGATAAAAGATGGATGAGGGTTTTAAATTTGAGTTATTGTTCACCTTGAGGATATTATCCTCTATATGGTTGTCAGTGTTTGAATATAGTTCTTCTAGAATGTTTAGTGTTTCATAGTCAGTATCTTCTAATTGTTCTTTCGCATTTGTTTTGTCTTTCATTTTGATTTTTTCAAAATGTCTGCAGAGAGTTAATTTGCGAATGAATTTATTAAAGTCGATGAACAGGTTAAAAGAATTTGGGCCTCTTGTGGGTGCAAAGCTAAGACCTTTGGATAGAATTTCTAGTTGTGTATTTGAGAAGATGCTGTTGGAGAGGTTAAATATTTTTAAAAATCCCTCTCCCGTTTTCCTCTCTTTGGTGTTCTTGGAGCTTCTTTTTCTCCTTCTAGAACCCACCATCCCTCTTCCTCTTCTTCCTCTTCTGGTCCTTTTCTTTTTCTGGTTGTGTCCCTTGACCATTGTGGTCTGAGGTTCACTTCGTGGTCGATTGATTCTATCCTGTTTCTTTTGGGTGTCTCTATAGTATTTTGTCTGGTTTGTGGATGGTGATAACCTGTCCATTCTTGCTCTAAAAAATTCTGTTTATGTTCTTTATTTTTATGTGTTCTAGGTATTCTGTCATCTTGTCTGTGCGCGGTATATCCACTTGGCCCTGGATTAGAGTTTCTCCAGTCATATTCAGAATTTGTCTGATAGCTATTTTTCTTATTGTAATATTGTTGGTATGTAATATGTTTCTTGTTTTGTGGATATTGATTGTAATGGTTATAGTGAGCATAATCTATATTGTTTGTATGTCCACTATGTTTCCTGTTTTGCCCTTTGTAATACCAACTATTCTGTTGTAATGGATGTTGAGAGTAATTATTTGTTTTGTTTTTGTTTCTATTGGAATTAGGATAATGATTTTGTCTGTTTCTATTGTGGTAGGAATTGTCTGAATTCATACTGTTTGTTCTTATTGTGTGTTTAGATGAATTAGAGGAAGCCATTGTGCTGTCTCTTCTTTGTGTACTGTTTGTAGGGAGTTTGAAGTGTATCTGTCTCTTGTCTTTCTGGTTTTTAATCTTATTGTGATTATTGGTATGTGTCGTGTCCTGTATATTTTCTGCAGGGTTTTCATTAGGCGGTAGTTCTGAGGGATTAATGTCTTCCCATATGTTATCCTCTCCATCCGGACCCTTAGACTCTTCGCCTTCTTGCATGTCTAAATAGTCTCTTAGAAACTTTTTCCTCTTTTTGGCTTCTAGGAGCGTTTCAAAGCGGGAGATTTTTTCTTTGTTTTTTTCATCTAGTTCTTTAACCCCAGGGTCCCCTTTGAATTTTTCCAGACTGTTTTTTAGTTCTTTTATTTCTTCTGTTATATTTTCTATTTTGTGATTACGATATTTTGAGGCAATTTTAATTAGGATGATGGAGCATTCCTCCAAAGCTGTGTCCCATTCTGACAGATATTCTACATCTTCAGGATCGAAAATGGAAGATTTATAGAGTTTGAGGCCTTTGGGGATTATCTTGTATTTAAGGTATCTTTCTAGGTTTAAGTTGTCATACCAGTGGGTTAGTTGTTTTTTGCTTAGTTTTTCTAAGTTTTCAAAGATTTCTTTGGGATTAGCATTTTGTTGTATTACTAATTGACTTTCATCGTCTAAATTGAAGGATAATTTTTTGACTTTTGTAAATGGGTCAAAGTAATTTC
Source organism: Bombina bombina (assembly GCF_027579735.1). Lineage (NCBI taxonomy): Eukaryota > Metazoa > Chordata > Amphibia > Anura > Bombinatoridae > Bombina > Bombina bombina. Next base: position 16,953,299 of record NC_069499.1, on the reverse strand, counting down.
CAAATTCAAAATTATTTGTCTCCATATTTTTCTATTTGTTGTTTCAACGAGCTGCTGATTAGGGTACACCACACCAAGGTGGTGAAGAAAGAGATAGTATTCAAGAAAAAGTACCAGCGCTCAGTTGTTCTACAGACTAATAGGTCGACGTATTTATAAAGGTGGCAAGAGAATATTGTTAAATTACCACACTAGTTGAAAAAATATATATAGGTCTGGGATGTGTGTGTTCCCTGTAAGATCTTAATGTGCTCTTATTGAACTTATATGATTGAAGTATTAAGCTGCATGAATGTATACGATTCAGTGTACCCCTAACACTGTTGAAAAATTGTGTACAAGAGAAATATCGAAAAAATATTCAGCGCTATAAATACTCAGACTGTGTACAAGTTTGAACGGTTTTACCAAAAAGAAATGGTATGCAATGAAATGAAATAAAATAAAATAAAATAAAATAAAATAAAATAAAATGTCTCTTGATTGAAGTAGACAAATTTCCTTAGTCTTATAGAAAAAGGGTTTTTCAGATGATGGTTATGAACAAGTACGATGAATATTTATACGTTCAAGATGTATATTAATCAATTCAACTAAAACGTAACAGTAATACTGGTACTAGAAGACCAGTGGTGTGCCCTTACCAGAGGGTACCTCAATCATATGAGGTAATGTCTGAGTGTCTGGTCGGTGTATCTCCGGTATGTCTTGGCAGTCTTCCCTGTGTTGGAGGATTTTCTTATCCTTTGTTTCTTTTATTTCATGCCAGGCTTGTGTATGGTACTTTCAACCTTAGAGTCTCCTGGTCCCTGATATTGCTGACTTGGTATCTCTCCGCAGTATGGTAATGCGATATGGGTCTTGGCTCTCACCGTGTAGGAAGAAATATGGCAAGGAAAGAAAAAGAGCACATAGCGTAATACTGTATAAAAAATATATATTTATTACATACAAGGCAGGTGTAAGAAATGCACTCACATTTATTACCCTCAATCCGTATGAGGTAAGCAATGGCGTGTAAGTATATATTTATACACCTTAGGCAGGTGTTGCTGAGGTAAGTGTCTGTGGGTAAATTAATTAGGTATGTCCTGGTAATAAAGTCACTTCACATAGTGTCCTCTGTGTCCCAAAACAGAAAGCTGTTAGGCTTCCCTGTTAGCAAAGGTTATGTCCGTGCAGGTGAAGGTTGGAATGCTGATATGTTAAAGCAGCCTAGGATGAGCTGCTGGTAGCCAGGATGAATACTATTAAATAATTCTACCTTATTTGCTGAGTCTGTAGTGTAAAATTCGATAGGCCTATAGTCTTACTGACTGTATTGTGAGGCTGCTATCAGACTACTGTGTTTATGCAAATGCGGATATGTCAGGGCTGCATAGAAAATGCTGCCAAAAGAAATGATAAAGTACTTAGAAGTGCCGCGGTTGGCGGTCAAAAAAGTATGTCTGCACAAGTTTGCAAAGTGTCTTATTAGCCGCAGTTAAAAGGCTGATACTAGTTGCAGCCGCTAAGGTAAAAAAAGAGAGAGCTAAGCCACACTCTGTAAAGGTAAATCCTTACGCGTTTCGAAGCGTGGGGTTGCTTCTTCGTCAGAGGAGTTTGTGGCTTGCTAATCAAAGGTGCTGGCTTTTAAAGGTCCAAGAGTGGGCGTCTCTTTTACCTTTTGCGTAACGCATGTTTACGTTATGTCGGGTGCGACTTTCAAATAAATCCCTGAATAAGTCCATTATATATCCCATAGCGGGTTCCACTATATACGGAAAAACAAACAAAATTTAAAAATAAACAAGTAAAAACCAAAAAATTTATGGAAAACTTTCCAACAGATACGGTAACAAAGTTATCGTTTATTCCTAAATAGCACTCAGGGAAACCAGCTTGATAATCCCACTTAGCTATTTTTTGTGGAAACTAATTAGCATTTTTTTCTAAACAAACTCGAATTACTCATTAGAAAAGAATAAGCAAATGCCATACGTAATTAAACAGGGCATTTAATGTTTTTCTCCCCCCTCTATTCTTAATCCCTTTTCTATGGCACAACAATATCGATTCAGCCTAGAACGGACATACCTTAGCTCCCAGGTTACAAGTACTTACTCGCAAACCACCGTTACCTAGGCAACATACACTCAACACTCAGCTGTCAATTTGCAGCCGCACCCGCCATAACGTAAACATGCGTTACGCAAAAGGTAAAAGAGACGCCCACTCTTGGACCTTTAAAAGCCAGCACCTTTGATTAGCAAGCCACAAACTCCTCTGACGAAGAAGCAACCCCACGCTTCGAAACGCGTAAGGATTTACCTTTACAGAGTGTGGCTTAGCTCTCTCTTTTTTTACCTTAGCGGCTGCAACTAGTATCAGCCTTTTAACTGCGGCTAATAAGACACTTTGCAAACTTGTGCAGACATACTTTTTTGACCGCCAACCGCGGCACTTCTAAGTACTTTATCATTTCTTTTGGCAGCATTTTCTATGCAGCCCTGACATATCCGCATTTGCATAAACACAGTAGTCTGATAGCAGCCTCACAATACAGTCAGTAAGACTATAGGCCTATCGAATTTTACACTACAGACTCAGCAAATAAGGTAGAATTATTTAATAGTATTCATCCTGGCTACCAGCAGCTCATCCTAGGCTGCTTTAACATATCAGCATTCCAACCTTCACCTGCACGGACATAACCTTTGCTAACAGGGAAGCCTAACAGCTTTCTGTTTTGGGACACAGAGGACACTATGTGAAGTGACTTTATTACCAGGACATACCTAATTAATTTACCCACAGACACTTACCTCAGCAACACCTGCCTAAGGTGTATAAATATATACTTACACGCCATTGCTTACCTCATACGGATTGAGGGTAATAAATGTGAGTGCATTTCTTACACCTGCCTTGTATGTAATAAATATATATTTTTTATACAGTATTACGCTATGTGCTCTTTTTCTTTCCTTGCCATATTTCTTCCTACACGGTGAGAGCCAAGACCCATATCGCATTACCATACTGCGGAGAGATACCAAGTCAGCAATATCAGGGACCAGGAGACTCTAAGGTTGAAAGTACCATACACAAGCCTGGCATGAAATAAAAGAAACAAAGGATAAGAAAATCCTCCAACACAGGGAAGACTGCCAAGACATACCGGAGATACACCGACCAGACACTCAGACATTACCTCATATGATTGAGGTACCCTCTGGTAAGGGCACACCACTGGTCTTCTAGTACCAGTATTACTGTTACGTTTTAGTTGAATTGATTAATATACATCTTGAACGTATAAATATTCATCGTACTTGTTCATAACCATCATCTGAAAAACCCTTTTTCTATAAGACTAAGGAAATTTGTCTACTTCAATCAAGAGACATTTTATTTTATTTTATTTTATTTTATTTTATTTCATTTCATTGCATACCATTTCTTTTTGGTAAAACCGTTCAAACTTGTACACAGTCTGAGTATTTATAGCGCTGAATATTTTTTCGATATTTCTCTTGTACACAATTTTTCAACAGTGTTAGGGGTACACTGAATCGTATACATTCATGCAGCTTAATACTTCAATCATATAAGTTCAATAAGAGCACATTAAGATCTTACAGGGAACACACACATCCCAGACCTATATATATTTTTTCAACTAGTGTGGTAATTTAACAATATTCTCTTGCCACCTTTATAAATACGTCGACCTATTAGTCTGTAGAACAACTGAGCGCTGGTACTTTTTCTTGAATACTATCTCTTTCTTCACCACCTTGGTGTGGTGTACCCTAATCAGCAGCTCGTTGAAACAACAAATAGAAAAATATGGAGACAAATAATTTTGAATTTGGAAATTACTTTGACCCATTTACAAAAGTCAAAAAATTATCCTTCAATTTAGACGATGAAAGTCAATTAGTAATACAACAAAATGCTAATCCCAAAGAAATCTTTGAAAACTTAGAAAAACTAAGCAAAAAACAACTAACCCACTGGTATGACAACTTAAACCTAGAAAGATACCTTAAATACAAGATAATCCCCAAAGGCCTCAAACTCTATAAATCTTCCATTTTCGATCCTGAAGATGTAGAATATCTGTCAGAATGGGACACAGCTTTGGAGGAATGCTCCATCATCCTAATTAAAATTGCCTCAAAATATCGTAATCACAAAATAGAAAATATAACAGAAGAAATAAAAGAACTAAAAAACAGTCTGGAAAAATTCAAAGGGGACCCTGGGGTTAAAGAACTAGATGAAAAAAACAAAGAAAAAATCTCCCGCTTTGAAACGCTCCTAGAAGCCAAAAAGAGGAAAAAGTTTCTAAGAGACTATTTAGACATGCAAGAAGGCGAAGAGTCTAAGGGTCCGGATGGAGAGGATAACATATGGGAAGACATTAATCCCTCAGAACTACCGCCTAATGAAAACCCTGCAGAAAATATACAGGACACGACACATACCAATAATCACAATAAGATTAAAAACCAGAAAGACAAGAGACAGATACACTTCAAACTCCCTACAAACAGTACACAAAGAAGAGACAGCACAATGGCTTCCTCTAATTCATCTAAACACACAATAAGAACAAACAGTATGAATTCAGACAATTCCTACCACAATAGAAACAGACAAAATCATTATCCTAATTCCAATAGAAACAAAAACAAAACAAATAATTACTCTCAACATCCATTACAACAGAATAGTTGGTATTACAAAGGGCAAAACAGGAAACATAGTGGACATACAAACAATATAGATTATGCTCACTATAACCATTACAATCAATATCCACAAAACAAGAAACATATTACATACCAACAATATTACAATAAGAAAAATAGCTATCAGACAAATTCTGAATATGACTGGAGAAACTCTAATCCAGGGCCAAGTGGATATACCGCGCACAGACAAGATGACAGAATACCTAGAACACATAAAAATAAAGAACATAAACAGAATTTTTTAGAGCAAGAATGGACAGGTTATCACCATCCACAAACCAGACAAAATACTATAGAGACACCCAAAAGAAACAGGATAGAATCAATCGACCACGAAGTGAACCTCAGACCACAATGGTCAAGGGACACAACCAGAAAAAGAAAAGGACCAGAAGAGGAAGAAGAGGAAGAGGGATGGTGGGTTCTAGAAGGAGAAAAAGAAGCTCCAAGAACACCAAAGAGAGGAAAACGGGAGAGGGATTTTTAAAAATATTTAACCTCTCCAACAGCATCTTCTCAAATACACAACTAGAAATTCTATCCAAAGGTCTTAGCTTTGCACCCACAAGAGGCCCAAATTCTTTTAACCTGTTCATCGACTTTAATAAATTCATTCGCAAATTAACTCTCTGCAGACATTTTGAAAAAATCAAAATGAAAGACAAAACAAATGCGAAAGAACAATTAGAAGATACTGACTATGAAACACTAAACATTCTAGAAGAACTATATTCAAACACTGACAACCATATAGAGGATAATATCCTCAAGGTGAACAATAACTCAAATTTAAAACCCTCATCCATCTTTTATCCGACACAATCAAAGGGAAATTTCATTCCCACATTTTATGATCTAGTAATGAAAGAACTAGATATTCTCTGCACTGGCTTCAAAATAAGACATGATAACCTGTGTAAAAAGGAGAAAGAGGCTCTAAAAAACTTAATGGACATGGATGACATTATTCTAAGGGAAGCTGACAAAGGAGGGGGTCTAGTCATCCAAAATAAGACGGATTACATCAAAGAAGCATACAGGCTTCTGAATGATAGCCATACATATGTCCAACTAAGAGGAGACCCTACTGAATCTTTTCAAAAAGAATACGATTCCCTCATAGATACAGCTCAGTTCAACAAACTCTTAAACACCAACGAATTAAAATTTCTAAAACACCCATATCCTAGGAAGGCAATTTTTTACCACCTGCCGAAAATACATAAAGACCCAAAAAATCCTCCAGGACGTCCAATTGTGTCAGGGATTGACTCATTAACCGCTAAATTATCACAATATGTGGACTATTTTTTGAAGCCCTTGGTGCCAAAACTAACCTCATACATAAGAGATTCTACTGATTTAATTACAAAACTAACTCAAAAGAAATGGAGAAAAACGTTCAAATGGATGACACTAGACGTGTCTTCTTTATACACTTGCATCCCACATAATTTGGGAATACAAACCATGTCTCAGGTGTTAAAAGAAACATCACTGACAGAGAATCACCAACATTTCATTCTGGACAGTATAAGATTTGTCCTGGAGAAAAATTATTTCTTGTTCGATGGCAAATTCTTTTTACAAACTAGTGGAACAGCCATGGGGACCACTATGGCCCCCAGCTACGCGAACCTCTATATGGGGGAATGGGAAAAGGCTTACATTTACACCAACAACCCATTTCAGCAAAATATAATTTGGTGGGGGAGGTATATTGACGACATCGTGGTGATATGGGAAGGAGATGATAAAACCAGCAACGAATTTATCGAGTACCTAAACACAAACACCTTCAATTTAAAATTTACATCTAAAATCTCAGATACAAACATTGAATACCTAGATTTAGTGTTATTTAATGAAAAAGAAGAGATCCTAACCAAATTATATACCAAAGAAACCGACTGCAATGGCTATCTGAGGGCGGACAGTGGTCACCATCGACCATGGATCAACAACATTCCGTATGGACAGTTTCAGAGAGTGCGAAGAAACTGTTCCAAAATACAAGATTATAATACAGAATCAGATATCCTAAAAACCAAATTCATTGAAAAGAAATACCCAAAAAAACTCATTGAAAACTCACAGAAGAAAGTGAGACAGCTAGAAAGGAAAAATTTACTACAAGGTAAAACAAAAAATGGTACCAACGAAATACAAAAGATCTCTTTGATCACCACTTACAACGAGGCCGCTCCAGAAATCAAAAAGATTCTTAGGAAATTCTGGCCAATACTACAGCAGGACAAACTATTAAAGAACGCAATAGGCCCAGCACCTAAAATAATTTTTAGAAAAAATCTAAATTTTAAACAAATGCTGGCACCCAGTCAAATCAAGAAGAAGTCTGGAGAAAATTGGCTAACAGAAAAAAGCAAAGGGTTCTTCAAATGCAATCGGTTGAACTGCAAGGGATGCGAACATGCCTATGACCCAAAAAAACCAACAAAACTGGTACAGTCCCTTACGTTCCCACATAAAAAATGTAACATCAATAGACTAACCAACTGCAAAACCAATTTCGTGGTATATCTGCTAGAATGCCCGTGTAAACTTCAATACATTGGACGCACCAAGAGGACATACAAAACACGTCTGCTGGAGCACCTAAAAAACATAGAAGAAGGCTATAAAGACCATAGCCTATCGAGACATTTCAAGCATTTTCATCAAAAAAATCCCGCTCTCCTAAAGGGTACAATTCTTGAACATGTTCTAGCCCCAGTGAGAGGAGGGGATAGATTCCAAAAACTGAGACAAAGAGAATCTTATTGGATACACTACATGGGTACCATGACCCCCAGAGGTCTAAATGAGGAAATAGACCTAGCAGCATTTCTTTGATAAACTATACAGTTAAATCTCCATTATTCTACATTAGCATTTAGAGAGTACATAAACTCATCAACAAACATAGTATAGTTCATTCAGAGTCCTTGCTCTAAAATAAACACAACAAAGTTTTTTCAGAAGTAATCATCTGGTCATATAGATATGATGGAGCACTCCTCGTAACTGCATTCCAGATTCCTCTTGACAGTAAAATTTCCGACATTGTTCAGCACTAGATTTGATATAGCGGATCCTTTTTAAACACAACACACACTTCCAGAGGGGATTTTTAAGCGACTTTCAAATAAATCCCTGAATAAGTCCATTATATATCCCATAGCGGGTTCCACTATATACGGAAAAACAAACAAAATTTAAAAATAAACAAGTAAAAACCAAAAAATTTATGGAAAACTTTCCAACAGATACGGTAACAAAGTTATCGTTTATTCCTAAATAGCACTCAGGGAAACCAGCTTGATAATCCCACTTAGCTATTTTTTGTGGAAACTAATTAGCATTTTTTTCTAAACAAACTCGAATTACTCATTAGAAAAGAATAAGCAAATGCCATACGTAATTAAACAGGGCATTTAATGTTTTTCTCCCCCCTCTATTCTTAATCCCTTTTCTATGGCACAACAATATCGATTCAGCCTAGAACGGACATACCTTAGCTCCCAGGTTACAAGTACTTACTCGCAAACCACCGTTACCTAGGCAACATACACTCAACACTCAGCTGTCAATTTGCAGCCGCACCCGCCATAACGTAAACATGCGTTACGCAAAAGGTAAAAGAGACGCCCACTCTTGGACCTTTAAAAGCCAGCACCTTTGATTAGCAAGCCACAAACTCCTCTGACGAAGAAGCAACCCCACGCTTCGAAACGCGTAAGGATTTACCTTTACAGAGTGTGGCTTAGCTCTCTCTTTTTTTACCTTAGCGGCTGCAACTAGTATCAGCCTTTTAACTGCGGCTAATAAGACACTTTGCAAACTTGTGCAGACATACTTTTTTGACCGCCAACCGCGGCACTTCTAAGTACTTTATCATTTCTTTTGGCAGCATTTTCTATGCAGCCCTGACATATCCGCATTTGCATAAACACAGTAGTCTGATAGCAGCCTCACAATACAGTCAGTAAGACTATAGGCCTATCGAATTTTACACTACAGACTCAGCAAATAAGGTAGAATTATTTAATAGTATTCATCCTGGCTACCAGCAGCTCATCCTAGGCTGCTTTAACATATCAGCATTCCAACCTTCACCTGCACGGACATAACCTTTGCTAACAGGGAAGCCTAACAGCTTTCTGTTTTGGGACACAGAGGACACTATGTGAAGTGACTTTATTACCAGGACATACCTAATTAATTTACCCACAGACACTTACCTCAGCAACACCTGCCTAAGGTGTATAAATATATACTTACACGCCATTGCTTACCTCATACGGATTGAGGGTAATAAATGTGAGTGCATTTCTTACACCTGCCTTGTATGTAATAAATATATATTTTTTATACAGTATTACGCTATGTGCTCTTTTTCTTTCCTTGCCATATTTCTTCCTACACGGTGAGAGCCAAGACCCATATCGCATTACCATACTGCGGAGAGATACCAAGTCAGCAATATCAGGGACCAGGAGACTCTAAGGTTGAAAGTACCATACACAAGCCTGGCATGAAATAAAAGAAACAAAGGATAAGAAAATCCTCCAACACAGGGAAGACTGCCAAGACATACCGGAGATACACCGACCAGACACTCAGACATTACCTCATATGATTGAGGTACCCTCTGGTAAGGGCACACCACTGGTCTTCTAGTACCAGTATTACTGTTACGTTTTAGTTGAATTGATTAATATACATCTTGAACGTATAAATATTCATCGTACTTGTTCATAACCATCATCTGAAAAACCCTTTTTCTATAAGACTAAGGAAATTTGTCTACTTCAATCAAGAGACATTTTATTTTATTTTATTTTATTTTATTTTATTTCATTTCATTGCATACCATTTCTTTTTGGTAAAACCGTTCAAACTTGTACACAGTCTGAGTATTTATAGCGCTGAATATTTTTTCGATATTTCTCTTGTACACAATATATATATATATATATATATATATATATATATATATATATATATATATAGATATATATATATAATTACACACATAATCTAGAAATTAGGGGCATGGTTGAAGACCAAGAGGCCTATTTATCATATGTCTGTCGGGCCTGATCCGACAGTGCAGATCAGGTCCGACAGACATCACTGAATACGGAGAGCAATACGCTCTCCGTATTCAGCATTGTACCAGCAGCTCACAAGATAGTGAAGAGAGGAGAAAGGGTTGAAAACAGACAGAGTGGAGGGAGAGAGAGAAGTGGGAGGAAAAGGGGGAGAGAAGAGAGAGATGGGATAGTGTGAAAAGTAGAGTAGAGAGATATTGAAGGGGGAAAACACAAAGAGAGGACAGAGAGAAGATAAAGGGGAAACGAGAGGGAAAAAGATTGGAGTGAGAGGTAAAAAAGTGGTGAACAAAGGGGTGTAAGAAGGGAAAGAAAGGAAGGAGATAATGAAGAGATAGAAAAGAGAGATTGTGGAGAGAGAAATGGAGTGAGAGACAATTTAGGTAAGCAGCCCCCTGCCCTCTTACCTTAATTCACAAGGTTCTCCTTCTATCTCTTATGCTAGCAGGCACAGCTATAATACTAAGCAGAGGCAGTGTTCTGCCAATTCAATGAAGAGGATCACTCAGTACCGCTCTCGGGCAGAGGGAGGGAGGGGAATGCACTTAAAGGAGAAGTGCAGCCCAGTGCCTGTAATTTATGGACTCACCTGTGCCTCCGCTCGGCCGCTCCTCACTCCTGTCCTTATTCCCGGGTAAAAATTGCACCCAAAAAATTAAAATGGCGCAAAAAATAATAATTTTTAAACAAAATGTCAGCACACACACAAAAAAATACTTAAAAAAAAAAAAATTGTTTTAACCGGTGCGGCGGGGAACCCTAACCGCGGGGACCTAGGGGGCCAAACGGCTCGCCTTGCCCTAAGGCCGGCCCTGGCTGTACTGTCAGTAGTAACTGCTACATCCATTTATACGCTGTTATTAACAAGCTGCTATACTGTCAGTAGAAACTATTATATCCCTTTATATACTATTATAACCAAGCTGCTGTACTGTCAGTAGTAACTGTTATATTACTTTATACACTGTTATTAACAAGCTGCTGTCCTGTCAGTACTCTCTGTTATATCCCTGTATATGTTGCTATCAACAAGCTTCTGTACTATCAGTAGAAACTGTTATATCCCTTTATATGCTGTTATTAACAAGCTGCTGTACTGTCAGTACTGTTATATCCCTTTATATGCTGTTATTAACAAGCTGCTGTACTGTCAGTAGTAACTGTTATATCCCTGTATATGCTGTAATCAACACGCTGCTGTACTATCAGTAGTAACTGTTATATCCCTTTATATGCTGTTATTAACAAGCTGCTGTACTGTCAGTACTAACTGTTATATCCCTTTATATGCTGTTATTAACAAGCTGCTATACTGTCAGTACTATCTGTTATATCCCTGTATATGTTGCTATCAACAAGCTGCTGTACTATCAGTAGAAACTGTTATATCCCTTTATATGCTGTTATTAACAAGCTGCTGTACTGTCAGTAGTAACTGTTATATCCCTGTATATGCTGTAATCAACACGCTGCTGTACTATCAGTAGAAACTGTTATATCCCTTTATATGCTGTTATTAACACGCTGCTGTACTGTCAGTAGTAACTGTTATATCCCTTTATATGCTGTTATTAACAAGCTGCTGTACTGTTAGTAGTAACTGTTATATCCCTTAATATGCTGTTATTAACAAGCTGCTGTACTGTCAGTAGTAACTGTTATATCCCTTTATATGCTGTTATTAACAAGCTGCTGTACTGTTAGTAGTAACTGTTATATCCCTTAATATGCTGTTATTAACAAGCTGCTGTACTGTTAGTAGTAACTGTTATATCCCTTAATATGCTGTAATCAACACGCTGCTGTACTATCAGTAGAAACTGTTATATCCCTTTATATGCTGTTATTAACAAGCTGCTGTACTGTCAGTAGTAACTGTTATATCCCTTTATATGCTGTTATTAACAAGCTGCTGTACTGTCAGTAGTAACTGCTATATCCTTGTATATGCTGCTATCAACAAGCTGCTGTACTGTTAGAAGTAACTGTTATATCCCTTAATATGCTGTTATTAACAAACTGCTGTACTGTCAGTAGTAACTGTTATATCCCTTTATATGCTGCTACCAACGAGCTGCTGTACTGTTAATAGTAACTGTTAGTTAAAATTTAAACTAGGGAACAGGGTCATAAGACACCCTGTCATTATAGTGGATCTGCCAACTGATCGTTTAATTATTGGTAGTGATCTCCTGAAGCGATTAAGCACCATAATTGATTGCATAAATAATGTAATTTGGTCACAAGTCAAAAGCCTGAAAAGATAGCGAATATTTCCTTAGACGGCGATGTATTAACCATATCTCTCTACAAGGGGGATCATAAAATCCCTAAGGTGGGGTCCACGTTCCAATCAGCCAATAGAATGCCAGCTCAATCCTATTGGCTGATTGCATCAGCCAATAGGATTTTTTCTACCTTAATGCCGATTGGCTGATAGAATTCTATCAGCCAATCGGAATTGAAGGGACGCCATCTTGGATGACGTCACTTAAAGGTACCGTCATTTAGTAAGAAGACTCCGGATGAAGAGGATGCTTCGCTTCAGATGTCTTGAAGATGGACCCGCTCCGCGCCGGATGGATGAAGATAGAAGCTATAGCTTACCGATCTCTGCCTATATGGCTCTGTAACCTACGGACCTCTGCCTATATGGTTCTGTAGCTTACTGGCCTCTGCCCTTATGGCTCTGTAGCTTACTGATATCTGTCTATATGGTTCTGTAGATTACTGATATCAGTTCCAAGTCCCTTAATTTTGTACATTAATCTCTCATGTGGCACTGTATCAAACGCCTTTGCAAAACCAAGTATATCACATCAACTGATTCCCTTTAATCTATATTTGTATGCCCTTCCTTGTAGAATCTAATTAGATTAGATTGACATGCTGATCTGAACTCATAATCTTGTTTACGTGAATATAATCATCAATATAATCCCTTATAATCACTTCAGGTTTCTTCCCCACTATTGATGTCAGACTAATTGGTCTATAGCTTCCTGGATCAGCCCTGCTTCCCATTGTAAAAAGTGGCAGCACATCAGCTTTACGCCAGACCTGGGGTACTATGCCTGAGGATAATGAGTCTTGAAAAATTAAGAGTAGAGGTTTGTCCATAACAGTATTAAGTTCCAGTAAAACCATTTGGGTGTATTCCATCTGGGCCTGGAGTTTTATTTACCTTAATATTATCCAGTTTTTTGCTGATATCATCTAGATTCTAGACATAACCCAATTAATGGTATGGGCTGGTATGTTCTAGTTTGTTCCAAAGTATCTCCCATTGGTTCCTCTCTCGTCTCTTGTATATACTGTAGAAAATAACTGGTTTAATACCTTCACTCGTTCTAATTGACCCATTTTGTCCTCCTTAGATTTTTTGTCATTTATGTCTTTATAAAATCTTTTAGGCTTTGACTTAGAATTGTGTTTATATATATTTTATATTCAGAAGTGGCAGATATATGAGGGTTATTTAACTCCTAAATAGGGACAGGAGCCAAGATGTGGAAATGATGGAAAAGACATATGAAGCAATTCTCATTGATCTTGTCATTACAGCCTCACAAGTGTCCATAAATCTATGTATATAGCTCTGTAGCTTACTGATCTCTGCCTATATGGCTCTGTAGCCTACTGATCTCTGCCTATATGGCTCTGTACCTTACTGATCTCTGCCTATATGGCTCTGTGCCTTACTGATCTCTGCCTATATGGCTCTGTAGCTTACTGATCTCTGCCTATATGGCTCTGTAGCTTACTGATCTCTGCCTATATGGCTCTGTACCTTACTGATCTCTGCCTATATGGCTCTGTACCTTACTGATCTCTGCCTATATGGCTCTGTAGCTTACTGATCTCTGCCTATATGGCGCTGTGCCTTACTGATCTCTGTCTATATGGCTCTGTAGCTTACTGATCTCTGCCTATATGGCTCTGTACCTTACTGATCTCTGCCTATATGACTCTGTACCTTACTGATCTCTGCCTATATGGCTCTGTAGCTTACTGATCTCTGCCTATATGGCGCTGTGCCTTACTGATCTCTGTCTATATGGCTCTGTAGCTTACTGATCTCTGCCTATATGGCTCTGTAGCTTACTGATCTCTGCCTATATGGCTCTGTAGCTTACTGATCTCTGCCTATATGGCTCTGTAGCTTACTGATCTCTGCCTATATGGCTCTGTAGCTTACTCATCTCTGCCTATATGGTTCTGTATCTTACTGATCTCTGTCTATATGGCTCTGTATCTTACTGATCTCTGCCTATATGGCTCTGTAGCTTACTGATCTCTGCCTATATGGCTCTGTACCTTACTGATCTCTGCCTATATGGCGCTGTGCCTTACTGATCTCTGCCTATATGGCTCTGTAGCTTACTGATCTCTGCCTATATGGCTCTGTATCTTACTGATCTCTGCCTATATGGCTCTGTAGCCTACTGATCTCTGCCTATACGGCTCTGTACCTTACTGATCTCTGCCTATATGGCTCTGTACCTTACTGATCTCTGCCTATATGGCTCTGTACCTTACTGATCTCTGCCTATATGGCTCTGTAGCTTACTGATCTCTGCCTATATGGCTCTGTAGCTTACTGATCTCTGCCTATATGGCTCTGTAGCTTACTGATCTCTGCCTATATGGCTCTGTACCTTACTGATCTCTGCCTATATTGCTCTGTACCTTACTGATCTCTGCCTATATGGCTCTGTAGCTTACTGATCTCTGCCTATACGGCTCTGTACCTTACTGATCTCTGCCTATATGGCTCTGTACCTTACTGATCTCTGCCTATATGGCTCTGTAGCTTACTGATCTCTGCCTATATGACTCTGTAGCTTACTGATCTCTGCCTATATGGTTCTGTAGCTTACTGATCTCTGCCTATATGGCTCTGTAGCTTACTGATCTCTGCCTATATGGCTCTGTACCTTACTGATCTCTGCCTATATGGCTCTGTACCTTACTGATCTCTGCCTATATGGCTCTGTACCTTACTGATCTCTGCCTATATGGCTCTGTACCTTACTGATCTCTGCCTATATTGCTCTGTACCTTACTGATCTCTGCCTATATGGCTCTGTAGCTTACTGATCTCTGCCTATACGGCTCTGTACCTTACTGATCTCTGCCTATATGGCTCTGTACCTTACTGATCTCTGCCTATATGGCTCTGTAGCTTACTGATCTCTGCCTATATGACTCTGTAGCTTACTGATCTCTGCCTATATGGTTCTGTAGCTTACTGATCTCTGCCTATATGGCTCTGTAGCTTACTGATCTCTGCCTATATGGCTCTGTACCTTACTGATCTCTGCCTATATGGCTCTGTACCTTACTGATCTCTGCCTATATGGCTCTGTACCTTACTGATCTCTGCCTATATGGCTCTGTACCTTACTGATCTCTGCCTATATGGCTCTGTACCTTACTGATCTCTGCCTATATGGCTCTGTACCTTACTGATCTCTGCCTATATGGCTCTGTACCTTACTGATCTCTGCCTATATGGCTCTGTACCTTACTGATCTCTGCCTATATGGCTCTGTACCTTACTGATCTCTGCCTATATGGCTCTGTAGCTTACTGATCTCTGCCTATATGGCTCTGTAGCTTACTGATCTCTGCCTATATGGCTCTGTACCTTACTGATCTCTGCCTAAATGGCTCTGTACAGCTTATTGATCTCTGTCTATACAGATCTGTAGCCTACTGATCTCTGCCTATATGGTTCTGTAGCTTACTGATCTCTGCCTATACGGATCTGTAGCTTACTGATCTCTGCCTATATGGTTCTCAAGCTTACTGATCTCTGCCTATATGGTTCTCAAGCTTACTGATCTCTGCCTATACAGATCTGTAGCTTACTGATCTCTGCCTATATGGTTCTCAAGCTTACTGATCTCTGCCTATATGGTTCTCAAGCTTACTGATCTCTGCCTATATGGCTCTGTAGCTTACTGGTCTCTGCATATATGGTTCTGTAGCTTACTGACCTCTGCCTATATGGCTCTTTTGCTTACTGATCTCTACCTATATGGCTCTGTAGCTTACTGATCTCTGCCTATATGGTTCTGTATCTTACTGATCTCTGCCTATATGGCTCTGTAGCTTACTGATCTCTGCCTATATGGTTCTGTATCTTACTGATCTCTGCCTATATGGCTCTGTAGCTTACTGATCTCTGCCTATATGGTTCTGTAGCTTACTGATCTCTGCCTATATGGTTCTGTATCTTACTGATCTCTGCCTATATGGCTCTGTACCTTACTGATCTCTGCCTATATGGCTCTGTATCTTACTGATCTCTGCCTATATGGCTCTGTAGCCTACTGATCTATGTCTATATGATTCTGTACCTTACTGATCTCTGCCTATATGGCTCTGTAGCCTACTGATCTCTGCCTATATGGCTCTGTAACTTACTGATCTCTGCCTATATGGTTCTGTATCTTACTGATCTCTGCCTATATGGCTCTGTAGCTTACTGATCTCTGCCTATATGGCTCTGTACCTTACTGATCTCTGCCAATATGGCTCTGTACCTTACTGATCTCTGCCTATATGACTCTGTAGCTTACTGATCTCTGCCTATATAGCTTTGTACCTTACTGATCTCTGCCTATATGGCTCTGTAGCCTACTGATCTCTGTCTATATGGCTCTGTACCTTACTGATCTCTGCCTATATGACTATGTAGCTTACTGATCTCTGCCTATATGGCTCTGTAGCTTACTGGTCTCTGCCTATATGGTTCTGTATCTTACTGATCTCTGCCTATATGGCTCTTTAGCTTACTGATCTCTGCCTATATGGCTCTCTAGCTTACTGATCTCTGTCTATATGGCTCTGTAGCTTACTGATCTCTGCCTATATGGTTCTGTATCTTACTGATCTCTGTCTATATGGCTCTGTATCTTACTGATCTCTGCCTATATGGCTCTGTACCTTACTGATCTCTGCCTATATAGCTTTGTACCTTACTGATCTCTGCCTATATGGCTCTGTACCTTACTGATCTCTGCCTATATGGCTCTGTACCTTACTGATCTCTGCCTATACGGCTCTGTAGCTTACTGATCTCTGCCTATATGGCTCTGTACCTTACTGATCTCTGCCTATATGGCGCTGTAGCTTACTGATCTCTGTCTATATGGCTCTATAGCTTACTGATCTCTGCCTATATGGTTCTCAAGCTTACTGATCTCTGCCTATATGGCTCTGTAGCTTACTGATCTCTGCCTATATGGCTCTGTACCTTACTGATCTCTGCCTATATGGTTCTCAAGCTTACTGATCTCTGCCTATATGGCTCTGTACCTTACTGATCTCTGCCTATATGGTTCTCAAGCTTACTGATCTCTGCCTATATGGCTCTGTACCTTACTGATCTCTGCCTATATGGCTCTGTACCTTACTGATCTCTGCCTATATGGCTCTGTACCTTACTGATCTCTGCCTATATGGCTCTGTAGCTTACTGATCTCTGCCTATATGGCTCTGTAGCTTACTGATCTCTGTCTATATGTATCTCTAGCTTACTGATCTCTGCCTATATGGCTCTGTAGCTTACTGATCTCTGTCTATATGTATCTCTAGCTTACTGATCTCTGTCTATATGGCTCTGTAGCTTACTGATCTCTGTCCTATATGGTTCTGTATCTTACTGATCTCTGCCTATATGGCTCTGTAGCTTACTGATCTCTGTCCTATATGTTTCTGTAGCTTACTGATCTCTGCATATATCGCTCTGTAGTCTACTGATCTCTGCCTATATGGCTCTATAGCCTACTGATCTATGTCTATATGATACTGTATCTTACTGATCTCTGCCTATATGGCTCTGTAGCTTACTGATCTCTGCCTATATGGCTCTGTAGCTTACTGATCTCTGCCTATATGGCTCTGTAGCTTACTGATCTCTGCCTATATGGCTCTGTAGCTTACTGATCTATGTCTATATGATACTGTACCTTACTGATCTCTGCCTATATGGCTCTGTAGCTTACTGATCTCTGCCTATATGGCTCTGTAGCTTACTGATCTATGTCTATATGATACTGTACCTTACTGATCTATGTCTATATGATACTGTACCTTACTGATCTCTGCCTATATGACTCTGTAGCTTACTGATCTCTGCCTATATGGCTCTGTAGCTTACTGATCTCTGCCTATACGGCTCTGTACCTTACTGATCTCTGCCTATATGGCTCTGTACCTTACTGATCTCTGCCTATATGGTTCTGTAGCTTACTGATCTCTGTCTATATGGCTCTGTAGCTTACTGATCTCTGCCTATATGGCTCTGTAGCTTACTGATCTCTGCCTATATGGCTCTATAGCCTACTGATCTATGTCTATATGATACTGTATCTTACTGATCTCTGCCTATATGGCGCTGTGCCTTACTGATCTCTGCCTATACAGCTCTGTAGCTTACTGATCTCTGCCTATATGGCTCTATAGCCTACTGATCTATGTCTATATGACTCTGTAGCTTACTGATCTCTGCCTATATGGCTCTGTAGCTTACTGATCTCTGCCTATATGGCTCTGTAGCTTACTGATCTCTGCCTATATGGTTCTGTATCTTACTGATCTCTGCCTATATGGTTCTGTAGCTTACTGATCTCTGCCTATATGGCTCTGTACCTTACTGATCTCTGCCTATATGACTCTGTACCTTACTGATCTCTGCCTATATGGCTCTGTAGCTTACTGATCTCTGCCTATATGGCTCTGTAGCTTACTGATCTCTGCCTATACGGCTCTGTACCTTACTGATCTCTGTCTATATGTTTCTGTAACCTACTGATCTCTGCCTATATGACTCTGTATCTTACTGATCTCTGCCTATATGACTCTGTATCTTACTGATCTCTGTCTATATGTTTCTGTAGCCTACTGATCTCTGCCTATATGGCTCTGTAGCCTACTGATCTCTGCCTATATGGCTCTGTAACCTACTGATCTCTGCCTATATGGCTCTGTAGCCTACTGATCTCTGCCTATATGGCTCTGTAGCCTACTGATCTCTGCCTATATGGCTCTGTAGCCTACTGATCTCTGCCTATATGGCTCTGTAGCCTACTGGTCTATACCTATATGGTTCTGTAGCTTACTTACTGATATCCTTTAAATTTCTGGATAACAGACCAATGCAGTACAATACACTGATTAATGAAATGTGAGTTTTTATTCACCCTATGCTGTTTGTAAACAATTGAATAAACCCAGCAGGTAAAATAGGCCACTGGTTACACAATAAAGGCAGGAACATGTTACAGTACTATGTCCCATCTAATGTCACAATTCGAGGTCCTTCTGTGTGTACGCAAGGTTCAGGAACACGGGATGCGCTTTAATTACTTCTAATGTTGCATATCATTTCCAGTTTCCCTAAAGTTAAAAAAAAAAGAACAAAACAGACAAACTGGTTAATGATTTTTAGGGCACATGTATCCTTTAATAAACCAGTACATGTCACTGACCTGAGTGTCCATGTTATAAGCCTCATCATAAGCCGTCACCCAGCGATAGATTTCAGGTCTCCCATAAACATCTAAAGGAATTGCAGTGGTCGTCTGCTGGTAACTTGCCACAGACTTTCCCGCGCACCATAGTGTGGGTTTGTGACATACAGTGGCACCTGAAACTCTAAACACAAAATCCTTAATGGCACCAACATCCTGCAGAGTACACACAGTGGTGCTTATGGTGGGTACTGAGGGTGATAACTAACCCGCTCATTACTGTGGCACCACCTGAATTACTGTGGCACCACCTGAATTACTGTGGCACCACCCTCCAAAGTTTACTGAGCCAGCCGCCATTACATTATAGGGCAAACCCTGCACCCAGGACAAGGAGGGAGATAAAGGGGGGATTGTTTTAATAAGAAAAGCATCAATACATTGTATTATAAATACATGTAAACACACACATATATAAAAACATCAACATATACACTGATATATACACACATGCATATTGATACACATAGAAACATATACACATATATGAACACATATACATACACACATATATAAACACATATATACATACACACATATATATACATACACAAACACATATATACTCACACACATATATATATATAAACATACACACATATATAAACATACACACATGTATACATACACACATATATAAACACAAACACAAACATATAAACACATACACACACATATATAAACACATACACAAACATATATATATATATATATACACATATATATATATATACACACACACACATATATAAACACATACACACATATAAAGAGATACATACATTTACACTAAACTATATAAATATATATATATATATATATATATATATATATATATATATATATACAGTATATCACAAAAGTGAGTACAACCCTCACATTTTTGTAAATATTTATTATATTTTTTTCATGTGAAAATACACTGAAAAAAAGACACTTTGCAACAATGTAAAGTAGTGAGTGTACAGCCTGTATAACAGTGTAAATTTGCTGTCCCCTCAAAATAACTCACACAGCCATTAATGTCTAAACCGTTGGCAACAAAAGTGAGTACACCTCTAAGTGGATATTTCCAAATTTGGGCCCAATTAGCCATTTTCCCTCCCCGGTGTCATGGGACTCGTTAGTGTTACAAGGTCTCAGGTGTAAATGGGGAACAGGTGTGTTAAATTTGGTGTTATCGCTCTCACACTCTCTCATACTGGTCACTGGAAGTTCAACATGGCACCTCATGGCAAAGAACTCTCTGAGGATCTGAAAAAAAGAATTCTTGCTCTACATAAAGATGGCCTAGGCTTTCAGAAGATTGCCAAGACCCTGAAACTGAGCTGCAGCACGGTGGGCAAGACCATACAGTGGTCTCACAGGACAAGTTCCATGGTCGACCAAAGAAGATGAGTGCACGTGCTCAGCGTCATAGCCAGAGGTTGTCTTTAGGAAATAGATGTATGAGTGCTGCCAGCATTGTTGCAGAGTTTGAAGGGGTGGGGGGTCAGCCTGTCAGTGCTCAGACAATACATCACACACTGCATCAAATTGGTTTGCATGGCTGTCGTCCCAGAAGGAAGCCTCTTCTAAAGATGATGCACAACAAAGCCCACAAACAGTTTCCTGAAGACAAGCAGACTAAGGACATGGATTACTGGAACCATGTCCTGTGGTCCGATGAGACCAAGATAAACTTATTTGGTTCAGATGCTGGCAAGCGTGTGTGGCGGCAACCAGGTGAGGAGTACAAAGACAAGTGTGTCTTGCCTACAGTCAAGCATGGTGGTGGGAGTGTCATGATCTGGGCCTGCATGAGTGCTGCCGGCACTGGGGAGCTACAGTTCATTGAGGGAACCATGAATGCCAACATGTACTGGAACATGAATGCCAACATGTACTGGGATCCCCTCTCTTTGGAGACTGGGCCACAGGGCTCTGTAATGTCATCATGGAGGAGTGGAAGAGGACTCCAATGGCAACCTGTGAAGCTCTGGTGAACTCCATGCCAAAGAGGGTTAAGGTAGTGCAGGAAAATAATAGTGGCCACACAAAATATTGACACTTTGGGCCCAATTTTTACATTTACTCATTTTTGTTGTCAACAGTTTAGACATTAATGGCTGTGTGTTGAGTTATTTTGAGGGGACAGCAAATGTACAGTGTTATACAGGCTGTACACTCACTACTTTACATTGTAGCAAAGTGTCATTTCTTCAGTGTTGTCACACGAAAAGATATAATAAAACATTTACAAAATCCGGCTCTGCCTGTATAAATCATTATAGAGCCTTACTGCTCCGGTCACCAATCCGGCTCTGCCTGTATAAATAATTATAGAGCCTTACTGCCCCGATCACCAATCCGGCTCTGCCTGTATAAATCATTATAGAGCCTTACTGCTCCGGTCACCAATCCGGCTCTGCCTGTATAAATAATTATAGAGCCTTACTGCCCCGATCACCAATCCGGCTCTGCCTGTATAAATCATTATAGAGCCTTACTGCTCTGGTCACAAATCTGGCTCTGCCTGTATAAATCATTATAGAGCCTTACTGCTCTGGTCACAAATCCGGCTCTGCCTGTATAAATCATTATAGAGCCTTACTGCTCCGGTCACCAATCCGGCTCTGCCTGTATAAATAATTATAGAGCTTTACTGCTCCGGTCACCAATCCGGCTCTGCCTGTATAAATAATTATAGAGCCTTACTGCCCCGGTCACCAATCCGGCTCTGCCTGTATAAATTATTATAGAGCTTTACTGCCCCGGTCACCAATCCGGGTCTGCCTGTATAAATCATTATAGAGCTTTACTGCCCCGGTCACCAATCCGGCTCTGCCTGTATAAATCATTATAGAGCCTTACTGCTCCGGTCACCAATCCGGCTCTGCCTGTATAAATAATTATAGAGCCTTACTGCCCCGGTCACCAATCTGGCTCTGCCTGTATAAATCATTATAGAGCCTTACTGCTCCAGTCACCAATCCGGCTCTGCCTGTATAAATCATTATAGAGCCTTACTGCTCTGGTCACAAATCCGGCTCTGCCTGTATAAATCATTATAGAGCTTTACTGCTCCAGTCACCAACCCGGCTCTGCCTGTATAAATAATTATAGAGCTTTACTGCCCCGGTCACCAATCCGGCTCTGCCTGTATAAATCATTATAGAGCCTTACTGCTCCGGTCACCAATCTGGCTCTGACTGTATACATCATTATAGAGCCTTACTGCTCCGGTCACCAACCCGGCTCTGCCTGTATAAACTTTGGGCCCAATTTTGACATTTCCACTTAGGCGTGTACTCATTTTTGTTGTCAACAGTTTAGACATTAATGGCTGTGTGTTGAGTTATTTTGAGGGGACAGCAAATGTACAGTGTTATACAGGCTGTACACTCACTACTTTACATTGTAGCAAAGTGTCATTTCTTCAGTGTTGTCACACGAAAAGATATAATAAAACATTTACAAAATCCGGCTCTGCCTGTATAAATCATTATAGAGCCTTACTGCTCCGGTCACCAACCCGGCTCTGCCTGTATAAATAATTATAGAGCCTTACTGCCCCGATCACCAATCCGGCTCTGCCTGTATAAATCATTATAGAGCCTTACTGCTCCGGTCACCAATCCGGCTCTGCCTGTATAAATTATTATAGAGCCTTACTGCTCCAGTCACCAATCCGGCTCTGCCTGTATAAATCATTATAGAGCCTTACTGCTCCGGTCACCAATCTGGCTCTGCCTGTATAAATCATTATAGAGCCTTACTGCTCCAGTCACCAATCCGGCTCTGCCTGTATAAATCATTATAGAGCCTTACTGCTCCGGTCACCAATCTGGCTCTGCCTGTATAAATCATTATAGAGCCTTACTGCTCCAGTCACCAATCCGGCTCTGCCTGTATAAATCATTATAGAGCCTTACTGCTCTGGTCACAAATCTGGCTCTGCCTGTATAAATCATTATAGAGCCTTACTGCTCCGGTCACCAATCCGGCTCTGCCTGTATAAATCATTATAGAGCTTTACTGCCCCGGTCACCAATCCGGGTCTGCCTGTATAAATCATTATGGAGCTTTACTGCCCCGGTCACCAATCCGGCTCTGCCTGTATAAATCATTATAGAGCCTTACTGCTCCGGTCACCAATCCGGCTCTGCCTGTATAAATAATTATAGAGCCTTACTGCCCCGGTCACCAATCCGGCTCTGCCTGTATAAATAATTATAGAGCCTTACTGCTCCAGTCACCAATCCGGCTCTGCCTGTATAAATAATTATAGAGCCTTACTGCCCCGGTCACCAACCCGGCTCTGCCTGTATAAATCATTATAGAGCTTTACTGCTCCAGTCACCAATCTGGCTCTGACTGTATAAATCATTATAGAGCTTTACTGCTCCGGTCACCAATCCGGCTCTGCCTGTATAAATAATTATAGAGCCTTACTGCCCCAGTCACCAACCCGGCTCTGCCTGTATAAATCATTATAGAGCTTTACTGCTCCAGTCACCAATCTGGCTCTGCCTGTATAAATAATTATAGAGCCTTACTGCTCCGGTCACCAATCTGGCTCTGACTGTATAAATCATTATAGAGCCTTACTGCTCCAGTCACCAATCTGGCTCTGACTGTATAAATCATTATAAAGCCTTACTGCTCCGGTCACCAACCCGGCTCTGACTGTATAAATCATTATAGAGCCTTACTGCTCCGGTCACCAATCTGGCTCTGACTGTATAAATCATTATAGAGCCTTACTGCTCCGGTCACCAACCCGGCTCTGCCTGTATAAATAATTATAGAGCCTTACTGCCCCGGTCACCAATCCGGCTCTGCCTGTATAAATCATTATCGAGCCTTACTGCTCCAGTCACCAATCCGGCTCTGACTGTATAAATCATTATAGAGCCTTACTGCTCCGGTCACCAATCCGGCTCTGCCTGTATAAATAATTATAGAGCCTTACTGCCCCGATCACCAATCTGGCTCTGCCTGTATAAATCATTATAGAGCCTTACTGCTCCGGTCACCAATCTGGCTCTGCCTGTATAAATCATTATAGAGCTTTACTGCCCCGGTCACCAATCCGGCTCTGCCTGTATAAATAATTATAGAGCCTTACTGCTCCGGTCACCAATCCAGCTCTGCCTGTATAAATAATTATAGAGCCTTACTGCCCGATCACCAATCTGGCTCTGCCTGTATAAATCATTATAGAGCCTTACTGCTCCAGTCACCAATCCGGCTCTGCCTGTATAAATCATTATAGAGCCTTACTGCTCCGGTCACCAATCCGGCTCTGCCTGTATAAATCATTATAGAGCCTTACTGCTCCGGTCACCAATCCGGCTCTGCCTGTATAAATCATTATAGAGCTTTACTGCCCCGGTCACCAATCCGGGTCTGCCTGTATAAATCATTATGGAGCTTTACTGCCCCGGTCACCAATCCGGCTCTGCCTGTATAAATCATTATAGAGCCTTACTGCTCCGGTCACCAAACCGGCTCTGCCTGTATAAATAATTATAGAGCCTTACTGCCCCGGTCACCAACCCGGCTCTGCCTGTATAAATCATTATAGAGCTTTACTGCTCCAGTCACCAATCCGGCTCTGCCTGTATAAATCATTATAGAGCTTTACTGCTCCAGTCACCAATCTGGCTCTGCCTGTATAAATCATTATAGAGCTTTACTGCTCCAGTCACCAATCCGGCTCTGCCTGTATAAATCATTATAGAGCCTTACTGCCCCGATCACCAATCTGGCTCTGCCTGTATAAATAATTATAGAGCCTTACTGCTCCAGTCACCAATCTGGCTCTGACTGTATAAATCATTATAGAGCCTTACTGCTCTGGTCACAAATCTGGCTCTGCCTGTATAAATCATTATAGAGCCTTACTGCCCCGGTCACCAATCTGGCTCTGCCTGTATAAATAATTATAGAGCCTTACTGCTCCGGTCACCAATCCGGCTCTGCCTGTATAAATCATTATAGAGCCTTACTGCTCCGGTCACCAATCCGGCTCTGCCTGTATAAATCATTATAGAGCTTTACTGCCCCGGTCACCAATCCGGGTCTGCCTGTATAAATCATTATGGAGCTTTACTGCCCCCGTCACCAATCCGGCTCTGCCTGTATAAATCATTATAGAGCCTTACTGCTCCGGTCACCAATCCGGCTCTGCCTGTATAAATAATTATAGAGCCTTACTGCTCCAGTCACCAATCCGGCTCTGCCTGTATAAATAATTATAGAGCCTTACTGCCCCGGTCACCAACCCGGCTCTGCCTGTATAAATCATTATAGAGCTTTACTGCTCCAGTCACCAATCTGGCTCTGACTGTATAAATCATTATAGAGCCTTACTGCTCCGGTCACCAACCCGGCTCTGCCTGTATAAATAATTATAGAGCCTTACTGCTCCGGTCACTAATCTGGCTCTGACTGTATAAATCATTATAGAGCCTTACTGCTCCGGTCACCAATCTGGCTCTGACTGTATAAATCATTATAGAGCCTTACTGCTCCGGTCACCAATCTGGCTCTGCCTGTATAAATCATTATAGAGCCTTACTGCCCCGGTCACCAATCCGGCTCTGCCTGTATAAATCATTATAGAGCTTTACTGCTCCAGTCACCAATCTGGCTCTGACTGTATAAATCATTATAGAGCCTTACTGCTCCGGTCACCAATCCGGCTCTGCCTGTATAAATCATTATAGAGCCTTACTGCCCCGGTCACCAACCCGGCTCTGCCTGTATAAATAATTATAGAGCTTTACTGCTCCGGTCACCAATCTGGCTCTGACTGTATAAATCATTATAGAGCCTTACTGCTCCGGTCACCAACCCGGCTCTGCCTGTATAAATAATTATAGAGCCTTACTGCCCCGGTCACCAATCTGGCTCTGACTGTATAAATAATTATAGAGCCTTACTGCTCCGGTCACCAATCTGGCTCTGCCTGTATAAATAATTATAGAGCCTTACTGCCCCGGTCACCAATCTGGCTCTGACTGTATAAATAATTATAGAGCCTTACTGCCCCGGTCACCAATCTGGCTCTGACTGTATAAATCATTATAGAGCCTTACTGCTCCGGTCACCAACCCGGCTCTGCCTGTATAAATCATTATAGAGCTTTACTGCCCCGGTCACCAATTTTTACATAAAAAGGAACACTGACTAACATTTTGACAATGTTAAATTTACTGACCCTTTAAAGTAACATTACATTTAACATGTCTATCCAAAATATAAAAGCACTATTTAAAATTATTTTGCATGAAAAAGATGTTTAGTTCGAATATGAAATTAAAAGGAACATCATATTTGTGCAAACATTTACATCTACAGTTCTATTGGTGCATAGTGACACACCTACATGCATCTACAGTTCTATTGGTGCATATTGACACACCTACACACATCTACAGTTCTATTGGTGCATATTGACACACCTACACACATCTACAGTTCTATTGGTGCATAGTGACACACCTAAACAATTCTACAGTTCTATTGGTGCATAGTGACACACCTAAACACATCCACGATTCTATTGGTGGACAGAGACACACTTTCAAGCATCCACATTTCTATTGGTGGACAGTGACATGCCACTAAACAGGCATATATATGTACAAAAACATCCATATAAAAATCTCTAATACAAATTAAAATGCCCTTAATGC
This sequence comes from Bombina bombina, assembly GCF_027579735.1. Lineage (NCBI taxonomy): Eukaryota > Metazoa > Chordata > Amphibia > Anura > Bombinatoridae > Bombina > Bombina bombina. The sequence goes on along the minus strand of NC_069499.1, from coordinate 16,926,216 downwards.
CGCATTAGGTGCCACACATCTACAGTTCTATTGGTTCATAGTGACACACCTACACACATATACAGTTCTATTGGTGCACAGTGACACACCTACACGCATCTACAGTTCTATTGGTGCACAGTGACACACCTACACACATATACAGTTCTATTGGTGCACAGTGACACACCTACACACATCTACAGTTCTATTGATGCATAGTGACACACCTACACAAATCTACAGTTCTATTGATGCATAGTGACACACCTACACAAATCTACAGTTCTATTGATGCATAGTGACACACCTACACAAATCTACAGTTCTATTGATGCATAGTGACACACCTACACAAATCTACAGTTCTATTGATGCATAGTGACACACCTACACAAATCTACAGTTCTATTGATGCATAGTGACACACCTACACACATATACAGTTCTATTGGTGAACAGTGACACACTTACGCACATCTACAGTTCTATTGATGCATAGTGACACACCTACACACATCTACAGTTCTATTGGTGAACAGTGACACACCTACACACATCTACAGTTCTATTGATGCATAGTGACACACCTACACAAATCTACAGTTCTATTGATGCATAGTGACACACCTACACAAATCTACAGTTCTATTGATGCATAGTGACACACCTACACACATCTACAGTTCTATTGGTGAACAGTGACACACCTACACACATCTACAGTTCTATTGATGCATAGTGACACACCTACACAAATCTACAGTTCTATTGATGCATAGTGACACACCTACACAAATCTACAGTTCTATTGGTGCATAGTGACACACCTACACACATCTACAGTTCTATTGGTGCACAGTGACACACTTACACACATCTATAGTTCTATTGATGCATAGTGACACACCTACACAAATCTACAGTTCTATTGATGCATAGTGACACACCTACACACATCTACAGTTATATTGGTGCACAGTGACACACCTACACACATCTACAGTTCTATTGGTGAACAGTGACACACCTACACAAATCTACAGTTCTATTGATGCATAGTGACACACCTACACACATATACAGTTCTATTGATGCATAGTGACACACCTACACAAATCTACAGTTCTATTGATGCATAGTGACACACCTACACAAATCTACAGTTCTATTGATGCATAGTGACACACCTACACAAATCTACAGTTCTATTGATGCATAGTGACACACCTACACACATCTACAGTTCTATTGATGCATAGTGACACACCTACACAAATCTACAGTTCTATTGATGCATAGTGACACACCTACACAAATCTACAGTTCTATTGATGCATAGTGACACACCTACACAAATCTACAGTTCTATTGATGCATAGTGACACACCTACACAAATCTACAGTTCTATTGATGCATAGTGACACACCTACACACATCTACAGTTCTATTGATGCATAGTGACACACCTACACAAATCTACAGTTCTATTGATGCATAGTGACACACCTACACACATCTACAGTTCTATTGATGCATAGTGACACACCTACACAAATCTACAGTTCTATTGATGCATAGTGACACACCTACACAAATCTACAGTTCTATTGATGCATAGTGACACACCTACACAAATCTACAGTTCTATTGATGCATAGTGACACACCTACACAAATCTACAGTTCTATTGATGCATAGTGACACACCTACACACATATACAGTTCTATTGGTGAACAGTGACACACCTACACACATCTACAGTTCTATTGATGCATAGTGACACACCTACACAAATCTACAGTTCTATTGATGCATAGTGACACACCTACACACATCTACAGTTCTATTGATGCATAGTGACACACCTACACACATCTACAGTTCTATTGGTGAACAGTGACACACTTACACACATCTACAGTTCTATTGGTGCACAGTGACACACTTACACACATCTACAGTTCTATTGATGCATAGTGGCACACCTACACACATCTACAGTTCTATTGATGCATAGTGGCACACCTACACACATCTACAGTTCTATTGATGCATAGTGGCACACCTACACACATCTACAGTTCTATTGATGCATAGTGACACACCTACACACATCTACAGTTCTATTGATGCATAGTGACACACCTACACACATCTACAGTTCTATTGGTGAACAGTGACACACCTACACAAATCTACAGTTCTATTGGTGTATAGTGACACACCTACACAAATCTACAGTTCTATTGGTGCACAGTGACACACCTACACAAATCTACAGTTCTATTGATGCATAGTGGCACACCTACACACATCTACAGTTCTATTGGTGAACAGTGACACACCTACACAAATCTACAGTTCTATTGATGCATAGTGGCACACCTACACACATCTACAGTTCTATTGATGCATAGTGACACACCTACACACATCTACAGTTCTATTGATGCATAGTGACACACCTACACACATCTACAGTTCTATTGGTGAACAGTGACACACTTACACACATCTACAGTTCTATTGGTGTATAGTGACACACTTACACACATCTACAGTTCTATTGGTGCACAGTGACACACTTACACACATCTACAGTTCTATTGGTGCAGTGACAGATCTACAGTTCTATTGGTGAACAGTGACACACTTACACACATCTACAGTTCTATTGGTGCACAGTGACACACTTACACACATCTACAGTTCTATTGGTGCACAGTGACACACTTACACACATCTACAGTTCTATTGGTGCACAGTGACACATCTACAGTTCTATTGGTGAACAGTGACACACTTACACACATCTACAGTTCTATTGGTGCACAGTGACACACTTACACACATCTACAGTTCTATTGGTGCACAGTGACACACTTACACACATCTACAGTTCTATTGGTGTATAGTGACACACCTACACACATCTACAGTTCTATTGGTGCACAGTGACACACCTACACACATCTACAGTTCTATTGGTGAACAGTGACACACCTACACAAATCTACAGTTCTATTGATGCATAGTGACACACCTACACACATCTACAGTTCTATTGATGCATAGTGACACACCTACACACATCTACAGTTCTATTGATGCATAGTGACACACCTACACACATCTACAGTTCTATTGATGCATAGTGACATATCTACACACATCTACAGTTCTATTGATGCATAGTGACACACCTACACACATCTGCAGTTCTATTGATGCATAGTGACACACCTACACACATCTACAGTTCTATTGGTGAACAGTGAAACACTTACACACATCTACAGTTCTATTGGTGTACAGTGACACACCTACACACATCTACAGTTCTATTGGTGAACAGTGAAACACTTACACACATCTACAGTTCTATTGGTGCACAGTGACACACTTACACATATCTACAGTTCTATTGGTGCACAGTGACACACCTACAAACAAACATCTACAGTTCTATTGGTGCACAGTGACACACCTACAAACAAACATCTACAGTTCTATTGGTGTACAGTGACACACCTACAAACAAACATCTACAGTTCTATTGGTGCACAGTGACACACCTACACACATCTACAGTTCTATTGGTGAACAGTGAAACACTTACACACATCTACAGTTCTATTGGTGCACAGTGACACACTTACACACATCTACAGTTCTATTGGTGCACAGTGACACACCTACACACATCTACAGTTCTATTGGTGCTCAGTGACACACCTACACGCATCTACAGTTCTATTGGTGCACAGTGACACACCTACACACATCTACAGTTCTATTGGTGTACAGTGACACATTTACAGTTCTATTGGTGCACAGTGACACACTTACACACATCTACAGTTCTATTGGTGCACAGTGACACACCTACACACATCTACAGTTCTATTGGTGCTCAGTGACACACCTACACGCATCTACAGTTCTATTGGTGCACAGTGACACACCTACACACATCTACAGTTCTATTGGTGTACAGTGACACATCTACAGTTCTATTGGTGCACAGTGACACACTTACACACATCTACAGTTCTATTGGTGCACAGTGACACACCTACAAACATCTACAGTTCTATTGGTGCACAGCGACACACCTACAAACATCTACAGTTCTATTGGTGTACAGTGACACACCTACACACATCAACAGTTCTATTGGTGCACAGTGACACACCTACAAACAAACATCTACAGGTCTATTGGTGTACAGTGACACACCTATACAATTCTACAATTCTACAGCTCTACTGGTGCACAGTGACACACATCCAAGATTCTATTGGTGGACAGAGACACACTTTCAAGCATCCACAATTCTATTGGTGGACAGTGACATGCCACTAAACAGGCATATATGTGTGCATGTACAAAAACATCCATATAAAAATCTCTAATACAAATTAAATCCCTTTAATGCCGCATTAGGTGCCATAATCCCATTTGCTTACACAGCACATCTCACACGGTCACCTGCACCACTGCTACTATTAAATAAATCTTTGTGTATAACACACACACACACATTTTACCTCTGTCCGGTTTTCTGACCTGTTTTTCGCATGGTGTTTGCTGCAGTATCCATTATTGTGGGTCACACAGCGCACTCACTATGATCTGGTGGCACTGAAACGTCAGAAAGTAATAAAGTCTTTAAATAGTCATTAACAGAAATGCCCCTGCCAGGCAGGGATACAGCACTTCTACTCACTAGAATATAATCTGATCTAGTTAGTATGTGAGTGAAACAAAGCTCCTCAATGCCTAAATGCACAGGGATTAGTAATGTTTCTCTGCTGTTTCCTGGTTACAACTCACTGAAGTGATTCAGAAAAAGCTTAGCACAGTGAGCTGCACCAAGATTAACAGACACTGGAAAAACTTGTTTGTGGTTTATGCACACAAATGTGAGTTACAAAACAGAGCTAAATAATTGTGTCAGCTCCTCACCAGCACGAATATAAGTCAATTATAGAAATGGTGTGGTCCTAAATGTAATCAGACCGTTATGTAGCATTAAATAATTATATATTTATTGTGTAAACCCTTCTTATCTCATTTGTATTGTTTACTGAAACCAAGCAGCTGACTAGATGGCGCTACATAAAGCAGCTGACTAGATGGCGCTACATAAAGCAGCTGACTAGATGGCGCTACATAAAGCAGCTGACTAGATAGCGCTACATAAAGCAGCTGACTAGATGGCTCTACATAAAGCAGCTGACTAGATGGCGCTACATAAAGCAGCTGACTAGATGGCGCTACATAAAGCAGCTGACTAGATGGCGCTACATAAAGCAGCTGACTAGATGGCGCTACATAAAGCAGCTGACTAGATGGCGCTACATAAAGCAGCTGACTAGATGGCGCTACATAAAGCAGCTGACTAGATGGCGCTACATAAAGCAGCTGACTAGATGGCGCTACATAAAGCAGCTGACTAGATGGCGCTACATAAAGCAGCTGACTAGATGGCGCTACATAAAGCAGCTGACTAGATGGCGCTACATAAAGCAGCTGACTAGATGGCGCTACATAAAGCAGCTGACTAGATGGCGCTACATAAAGCAGCTGACTAGATGGCGCTACATAAAGCAGCTGACTAGATGGCGCTACATAAAGCAGCTGACTAGATGGGGCTACACAAAGCAGCTGACTAGATGGCGCTACACAAAGCAGCTGACTAGATGGCGCTACACAAAGCAGCTGACTAGATGGCGCTACACAAAGCAGCTGACTAGATGGCGCTACATAAAGCAGCTGACTAGATGGCGCTACATAAAGCAGCTGACTAGATGGCGCTACATAAAGCAGCTGACTAGATGGCGCTACATAAAGCAGCTGACTAGATGGCGCTACATAAAGCAGCTGACTAGATGGCGCTACATAAAGCAGCTGACTAGATGGCGCTACATAAAGCAGCTGACTAGATGGTGCTACATAAAGCAGCTGACTAGATGGCGCTACATAAAGCAGCTGACTAGATGGCGCTACATAAAGCAGCTGACTAGATGGCGCTACATAAAGCAGCTGACTAGATGGCGCTACATAAAGCAGCTGACTAGATGGCGCTACATAAAGCAGCTGACTAGATGGCGCTACATAAAACAGCTGACTAGATGGCGCTACATAAAGCAGCTGACTAGATGGCACTACATAAAGCAGCTGACTAGATGGCGCTACACAAAGCAACTGACTGGATCCTGCTACATAAAGCAGCTGACTAGATGGCGCTACATAAAGCAGCTGACTAGATGGCGCTACATAAAGCAGCTGACTAGATGGTGCTACATAAAGCAGCTGACTAGATGGCTCTACACAAAGCAGCAGACTAGATGGCGCTACATAAAGCAGCTGACTAGATGGCACTACACAAAGCAGCTGACTAGATGGCGCTACATAAAGCAGCTGACTAGATGCCGCTACATAAAGCAGCTGACTAGATGCCGCTACATAAAGCAGCTGACTAGATGGCGCTACATAAAGCAGCTGACTAGATGGCGCTACACAAAGCAGCTGACTAGATAGCGCTACATAAAGCAGCTGACTAGATAGCGCTACATAAAGCAGCTGACTAGATAGCGCTACATAAAGCAGCTGACTAGATAGCGCTACATAAAGCAGCTGACTAGATAGCGCTACATAAAGCAGCTGACTAGATGGCGCTACATAAAGCAGCTGACTAGATGGCGCTACACAAAGCAGCTGACTAGATAGCGCTACATAAAGCAGCTGACTAGATGGTGCTACATAAAGCAGCTGACTAGATGGCGCTACATAAAGCAGCTGACTAGATGGCGCTACATAAAGCAGCTGACTAGATGGCGCTACACAAAGCAGCTGACTAGATAGTGCTACATAAAGCAGCTGACTAGATAGCGCTACATAAAGCAGCTGACTAGATGGCTCTACATAAAGCAGCTGACTAGATGGCGCTACAGCAGCTGACTAGATGGCACTACATAAAGCAGCTGACTAGATAGCGCTACACAAAGCAGCTGACTAGATGGCGCTACATAAAGCAGCTGACTAGATGGCGCTACATAAAGCAGCTGACTAGATGGTGCTACACAAAGCAGCAGACTAGATGGCGCTACATAAAGCAGCTGACTAGATGACGCTACATAAAGCAGCGGACTAGATGGCGCTACATAAAGCAGCTGACTAGATGGCGCTACATAAAGCAGCTGACTAGATGGCGCTACATAAAGCAGCTGACTAGATGGCGCTACATAAAGCAGCTGACTAGATGGCACTACATAAAGCAGCTGACTAGATGGCGCTACATAAAGCAGCTGACTAGATGGCGCTACATAAAGCAGCTGACTAGATGGCGCTACATAAAGCAGCTGACTAGATGCCGCTACATAAAGCAGCTGACTAGATGGTGCTACATAAAGCAGCTGACTAGATGGTGCTACATAAAGCAGCTGACTAGATGGCGCTACATAAAGCAGCTGACTAGATGGCGCTACATAAAGCAGCTGACTAGATGGCGCTACATAAAGCAGCTGACTAGATGGCGCTACATAAAGCAGCTGACTAGATGCCGCTACATAAAGCAGCTGACTAGATGGCGCTACATAAAGCAGCTGACTAGATGGCGCTACATAAAGCAGCTGACTAGATGGCGCTACATAAAGCAGCTGACTAGATGGCGCTACATAAAGCAGCTGACTAGATGGCGCTACATAAAGCAGCTGACTAGATGGCGCTACATAAAGCAGCTGACTAGATGGCGCTACATAAAGCAGCTGACTAGATGGCGCTACATAAAGCAGCTGACTAGATGGCGCTACATAAAGCAGCTGACTAGATGGCGCTACATAAAGCAGCTGACTAGATGGCTGCTACATAAAGCAGCTGACTAGATGGCGCTACAATAAAGCAGCTGACTAGATGGTGCTACACAAAGCAGCTGACTAGATGGCGCTACATAAAGCAGCTGACTAGATGGCGCTACATAAAGCAGCTGACTAGATGGCGCTACATAAAGCAGCTGACTAGATGGCGCTACATAAAGCAGCTGACTAGATGGCGCTACATAAAGCAGCTGATTAGATGGTGCTACATAAAGCAGCTGATTAGATGGCGCTACATAAAGCAGCTGACTAGATGGCGCTATATAAAGCAGCTGACTAGATGGAGCTACATAAAGCAGCTGACTAGATGGCGCTACATAAAGCAGCTGACTAGATAGCGCTACATAAAGCAGCTGACTAGATGGCGCTACATAAAGCAGCTGACTAGATGGCGCTACATAAAGCAGCTGACTAGATAGCGCTACATAAAGCCGCTGACTAGATGGCGCCACACAAAGCAACTGACTAGATAGCGCTACATAAAGCAGCTGACTAGATGCCGCTACATAAAGCAGCTGACTGGATCCTGCTACATAAAGCAGCTGACTAGATGGCGCTACATAAAGCAGCTGACTAGATGGCGCTACATAAAGCAGCTGACTAGATGGCGCTACATAAAGCAGCTGACTGGATCCTGCTACATAAAGCAGCTGACTAGATGGCGCTACATAAAGCAGCTGACTAGATGGCGCTACATAAAGCAGCTGACTAGATGGCGCTACACAAAGCAGCTGACTAGATGGCGCTACACAAAGCAGCTGACTAGATGGCGCTACACAAAGCAGCTGACTAGATGGCGCTACATAAAGCAGCTGACTAGATGGCGCTACATAAAGCAGCTGACTGGATCCTGCTACATAAAGCAGCTGACTAGATGGCGCTACATAAAGCAGCTGACTAGATGGCGCTACACAAAGCAACTGACTGGATCCTGCTACATAAAGCAGCTGACTAGATGGCGCTACATAAAGCTGCTGACTAGATGGCGCTACATAAAGCAGCTGACTAGATGGCGCTACATAAAGAGCTGATAGATGGCGCTACATAAAGCACGCTGACTAGATGGCGCTACATAAAGCAGCTGGACTAGATTGGCTACATAAAGCAGCTGACTAGATGGCGCTACATAAAGCAGCTGATAGATGGGCGCTACATAAAGCAGCTGAATTAGATGGCGCTAACATAAAGCAGCTGACTAGATGGCGGCTACATAAAGGCAGCTGACTAGATGGCGCTACATAAAGCAGCTGACTAGATGGCGCTACATAAAGCAGCTGACTAGATGCGCTACAATATAAAGCAGCTGACCTAGATGGCTCTACATAAAGCAGCTGACTAGATGGCGCTACATAATGCAGCTGACTAGATGGCTCTACATAAAGCAGCTGACTAGATGCGCTACATAAAGCAGCTGACTAGATGGCGCTACATAAAGCAGCTGACTAGATGGCGCTACATAAAGCAGCTGACTAGATGGTGTGCGCTACACTAAAGCAGCTGACTAGATTGCGCTACATAAAGCAGCTGACTAGATGGCGCTACATAAAGCAGCTGACTAGATGGCGCTACATAAAGCAGCTGACTAGATGGCGCTACATAAAGCAGCTGACTAGATGGCGCTACATAAAGCAGCTGACTAGATGGCGCTACATAAAGCAGCTGACTAGATGGCGCTACACAAAGCAGCTGACTAGATGGCGCTACACAAAGCAGCTGACTAGATGGCGCTACATAAAGCAGCTGACTAGATGGCGCTACACAAAGCAGCTGACTAGATGGCGCTACATAAAGCAGCTGACTAGATGGCGCTACATAAAGCAGCTGACTAGATGGCGCTACATAAAGCAGCTGACTAGATGGCGCTACATAAAGCAGCTGACTAGATGGCGCTACATAAAGCAGCTGACTAGATGGCGCTACATAAAGCAGCTGACTAGATGGCGCTACATAAAGCAGCTGACTAGATGGCGCTACATAAAGCAGCTGACTAGATGGCGCTACATAAAGCAGCTGACTAGATGGCGCTACATAAAGCAGCTGACTAGATGGCGCTACATAAAGCAGCTGACTAGATGGCGCTACATAAAGCAGCTGACTAGATGGCGCTACATAAAGCAGCTGACTAGATGGCGCTACATAAACAGCTGACTAGATGGCGCTACATAAAGCAGCTGACTAGATGGCACTACATAAAGCAGCTGACTAGATGCGCTACACAAAGCAACTGGACTGGATCCTGCTACATAAAGCAGCTGACTAGATGGCGCTACATAAAGCAGCTGACTAGATGGGCGTCTACATAAAGCAGCTGACTAGATGGTGCTACATAAAGCAGCTGACTAGATGGCTCTACACAAAGCAGCTGACTAGATTGCGCTACATAAAGCAGCTGACTAGATGGCACTACACAAAGCAGCTGACAAGATGGCGCTACATAAAGCAGCTGACTAGATGCCGCAACATAAAGCAGCTGACAAGATGCCGCTACATAAAGCAGCTGACTAGGATGGCGCTACATAAAGCAGCTGACTAGATGGCCGCTACACAAAGCAGCTGACTAGATAGGCGCTACACTAAAGCAGCTGACTAGATAGCGCTACATAAAGCAGCTGACTAGATAGCGCTACATAAAGCAGCTGACTAGATAGCGCTACATAAAGCAGCTGACTAGATAGCGCTACATAAAGCAGCTGACTAGATGGCGCTACATAAAGCAGCTGACTAGATGGCGCTACACAAAGCAGCTGACTAGATAGCGCTACATAAAGCAGCTGACTAGATGGTGCTACATAAAGCAGCTGACTAGATGGCGCTACATAAAGCAGCTGACTAGATGGCGCTACATAAAGCAGCTGACTAGATGGCGCTACACAAAGCAGCTGACTAGATAGCGCTACATAAAGCAGCTGACTAGATAGCGCTACATAAAGCAGCTGACTAGATGGCTCTACATAAAGCAGCTGACTAGATGGCGCTACAGCAGCTGACTAGATGGCACTACATAAAGCAGCTGACTAGATAGCGCTACACAAAGCAGCTGACTAGATGGCTCTACATAAAGCAGCTGACTAGATGGCGCTACATAAAGCAGCTGACTAGATGGTGCTACACAAAGCAGCAGACTAGATGGCGCTACATAAAGCAGCTGACTAGATGGCGCTACATAAAGCAGCTGACTAGATGGCGCTACACAAAGCAGCTGACTAGATAGCGCTACATAAAGCAGCTGACTAGATGGCGCTACATAAAGCAGCTGACTAGATGGCGCTACATAAAGCAGCTGACTAGATGGCGCTACATAAAGCAAGCTGACTAGATGCGCTACACAAAGCAGCTGACTAGATGCGCTACATAAAGCAGCTGACTAGATAGCGCTACATAAAGCAGCTGACTAGATGGCTCTACATAAAGCAGGCTGACTAGATGGCGCTACTAAGCAGCTGACTAGATGGCGCTACATAAAGCAGCTGACTAGGATGCGCTACACATAAAGCAGCTGACTAGATGGCGCTACATAAAGCAGCTGACTAGATGGCGCTACATAAAGCAGCTGACTAGATGGCTGCTACACGAAAGCAGCAGACTAGATGGCGCTACATAAAGCAGCTGACTAGATGACGCTACATAAAGCAGCTGACTAGATGGCGCTACATAAAGCAGCTGACTAGATGGCGCTACATAAAGCAGCTGACTAGATGGCGCTACATAAAGCAGCTGACTAGATGGCACTACATAAAGCAGCTGATTAGATGGCGCTACATAAAGCAGCTGATTAGATGGCGCTACATAAAGCAGCTGATTAGATGGCGCTACATAAAGCAGCTGACTAGATGCCGCTACATAAAGCAGCTGACTAGATGGTGCTACATAAAGCAGCTGACTAGATGGTGCTACATAAAGCAGCTGACTAGATGGCGCTACATAAAGCAGCTGACTAGATAGCGCTACATAAAGCAGCTGACTAGATGGCGCTACATAAAGCAGCTGACTAGATGGCGCTACATAAAGCAGCTGACTAGATGCCGCTACATAAAGCAGCTGACTAGATGGCGCTACATAAAGCAGCTGACTAGATGGCGCTACATAAAGCAGCTGACTAGATGGCGCTACATAAAGCAGCTGACTAGATGGCGCTACATAAAGCAGCTGACTAGATGGCGCTACATAAAGCAGCTGACTAGATGGCGCTACATAAAGCAGCTGACTAGATAGCGCTACATAAAGCAGCTGACTAGATGGCGCTACATAAAGCAGCTGACTAGATGGCGCTACATAAAGCAGCTGACTAGATGGCGCTACATAAAGCAGCTGACTAGATGGCGCTACATAAAGCAGCTGACTAGATGGCGCTACATAAAGCAGCTGACTAGATGGTGCTACACAAAGCAGCTGACTAGATGGCGCTACATAAAGCAGCTGACTAGATGGCGCTACATAAAGCAGCTGACTAGATGGCGCTACATAAAGCAGCTAACTAGATGGCGCTACATAAAGCAGCTGACTAGATGGCGCTACATAAAGCAGCTGATTAGATGGTGCTACATAAAGCAGCTGATTAGATGGCGCTACATAAAGCAGCTGACTAGATGGCGCTATATAAAGCAGCTGACTAGATGGAGCTACATAAAGCAGCTGACTAGATGGCGCTACATAAAGCAGCTGACTAGATAGCGCTACATAAAGCAGCTGACTAGATGGCGCTACATAAAGCAGCTGACTAGATGGCGCTACATAAAGCAGCTGACTAGATAGCGCTACATAAAGCCGCTGACTAGATGGCGCCACACAAAGCAACTGACTAGATAGCGCTACATAAAGCAGCTGACTAGATGCCGCTACATAAAGCAGCTGACTGGATCCTGCTACATAAAGCAGCTGACTAGATGGCGCTACATAAAGCAGCTGACTAGATGGCGCTACATAAAGCAGCTGACTAGATGGCGCTACATAAAGCAGCTGACTGGATCCTGCTACATAAAGCAGCTGACTAGATGGCGCTACATAAAGCAGCTGACTAGATGGCGCTACATAAAGCAGCTGACTAGATGGCGCTACACAAAGCAGCTGACTAGATGGCGCTACACAAAGCAGCTGACTAGATGGGGTCTACACAAAGCAGCTGACTAGATGGCTGCTACATAATGCCAGCTGACTAGATGGCGCTACATCAAGCAAGCTGACTAGGATGCTGCTACAAAAAGCAGCTGACTAGATGGGCTAACACAAAGCAGCCTGACTAGATGGCGCTACACAAAGCAACTGACTAGGACTGCTACACTAAAGCAGCTGACTAGATGGGCCCTACTCAAACGCAGCTGGACTAGAGGCGCTACATATAAGCAGCTTACTAGATGGCGCTACATAAAGCAGCTGACTAGATGGCGCTACTATATAGCAGCTGACTAGATGGCGCTACAAAAGCAGCTGACTAGAATGGGCGCTACACAAAGCAGTCAGACTAGGATGGCTGCTACATAAAGCATCTGACTAGATGGCGCTACATAAAGCAGCTGACTAAGATTGGCGCTACATAAAGCCAGCTGACTCGATGAGCGCTACATAAAGCAGCTGACTAGATGGCGCTACATAAAGCAGCTGACTAGATGGCGCTACACAAAGCAGCTGACTAGATGGCGCTACACAAAGCAGCTGACTAGATGGCGCTACATAAAGCAGCTGACTAGATGGCGCTACATAAAGCAGCTGACTAGATCCTGCTACATAAAGCAGCTGACTAGATGGCGCTACATAAAGCAGCTGACTAGATGGCGCTACACAAAGCAGCTGACTGGATGCCTGCTACATAAAGCAGCTGACTAGATGGCGCTACATAAAGCAGCTGACTAGATGGCGCTACATAAAGCAGCTGACTAGATGGCGCTACATAAAGCAGCTGACTAGATGGCGCTACATAAAGCAGCTGACTAGATGGTGCTACATAAAGCAGCTGACTAGATGGCTCTACACAAAGCAGCTGACTAGATGGCGCTACATAAAGCAGCTGACTAGATGGCACTACACAAAGCAGCTGACTAGATGGCGCTACATAAAGCAGCTGACTAGATGGCGCTACATAAAGCAGCTGACTAGATGGCGCTACATAAAGCAGCTGACTAGATGCGCTAAACCAAAGCAGCTGACTAGATGGCGCTACATAAAGCAGCTGACCTAGATGCCTGCTACATAAAGCAGCTGACTAGATGCGCTACATAAAGCAGCTGACTAGATGACGCTACCATAAAGCAGCTGACTAGATGGCGCCTACCTAAAGCAGCTGACTAGATGGCGCTACATAAAGCAGCTGACTAGATAGCGCTACATAAAGCAGCTGATAGATAGCGGCTACATAGCAGTGCTAGGGCGATAATAAAGCAGCTGACTAGATGCGCTACATAAAGCAGCTGACTAGATGGCGCTACATAAAGCAGCTGACTAGATGGCGCTCACAAAAGCAGCTGACTAGATAGGGCTACATAAAGCAGCTGACTAGATGGAGCTACATAAAGCAGCTGACTAGATGGCTGCTACATAAAGCAGCTGACTAGATGGCGCTAAATAAAGCAGCTGACTAGATGGCGCTACACAAAGCAACTGACTGGATCGTGCTACATAAAGCAGCTGACTAGATGGCGCTACATAAAGCAGCTGATTAGATGGCGCTACATAAAGCAGCTGATTAGATGGTGCTACATAAAGCAGCTGATTAGATGGCGCTACATAAAGCAGCTGACTAGATGCCGCTACATAAAGCAGCTGACTAGATGGTGCTACATAAAGCAGCTGACTAGATGGTGCTACATAAAGCAGCTGACTAGATGGCGCTACATAAAGCAGCTGACTAGATAGCGCTACATAAAGCAGCTGACTAGATGGCGCTACATAAAGCAGCTGACTAGATGCCGCTACATAAAGCAGCTGACTAGATGCCGCTACATAAAGCAGCTGACTAGATGCCGCTACATAAAGCAGCTGACTAGATGGCGCTACATAAAGCAGCTGACTAGATGGCGCTACATAAAGCAGCTGACTAGATGGCGCTACATAAAGCAGCTGACTAGATGGCGCTACATAAAGCAGCTGACTAGATGGCGCTACATAAAGCAGCTGACTAGATGGCGCTACATAAAGCAGCTGACTAGATGGCGCTACATAAAGCAGCTGACTAGATAGCGCTACATAAAGCAGCTGACTAGATGGCGCTACATAAAGCAGCTGACTAGATAGCGCTACATAAAGCAGCTGACTAGATGGCGCTACATAAAGCAGCTGACTAGATGGCGCTACATAAAGCAGCTGACTAGATGGCGCTACATAAAGCAGCTGACTAGATGGCGCTACATAAAGCAGCTGACTAGATGGTGCTACATAAAGCAGCTGACTAGATGGCTCTACACAAAGCAGCTGACTAGATGGCGCTACATAAAGCAGCTGACTAGATGGCACTACACAAAGCAGCTGACTAGATGGCGCTACATAAAGCAGCTGACTAGATGGCGCTACATAAAGCAGCTGACTAGATGGCGCTACATAAAGCAGCTGACTAGATGGTGCTACACAAAGCAGCTGACTAGATGGCGCTACATAAAGCAGCTGACTAGATGCTGCTACATAAAGCAGCTGACTAGATGGTGCTACATAAAGCAGCTGACTAGATGGCGCTACATAAAGCAGCTGACTAGATGGCGCTACATAAAGCAGCTGACTAGATGGCGCTACATATAAAGCAGCTGACTAAGATGGCGCTACATAAAGCAGCTGACTAGATGGCGCTACATAAAGCAGCTGACTAGATGGCGCTACATAAGCAGCTGACTAGATGGCGCTACATAAAGCAGCTGACTAGATGCGCTACATAAAGCAGCTGACTAGATGGCGCTACATAAAGCAGCTGACTAGATGGCGCTACATAAAGCAGCTGACTAGATGGCGCTACACAAAGCAGCAGACTAGATGGCGCTACATAAAGCAGCTGACTAGATGGCGCTACATAAAGCAGCTGACTAGATGGCGCTACACAAAGCAGCCTGACTAGATGGCGCTACATAAAGCAGCTGACTAGATGGCGCTTACATAAAGCAGCTGACTAGATGGCGCTACATAAAGCAGCTGATTAGATGGTGCTACATAAAGCAGCTGATTAGATGGCGCTACATAAAGCAGCTGACTAGATGCCGCTACATAAAGCAGCTGACTAGATGGTGCTACATAAAGCAGCTGACTAGATGGTGCTACATAAAGCAGCTGACTAGATGGCGCTACATAAAGCAGCTGACTAGATAGCGCTACATAAAGCAGCTGACTAGATGGCGCTACATAAAGCAGCTGACTAGATGCCGCTACATAAAGCAGCTAACTAGATGCCGCTACATAAAGCAGCTGACTAGATGCCGCTACATAAAGCAGCTGACTAGATGGCGCTACATAAAGCAGCTGACTAGATGGCGCTACATAAAGCAGCTGACTAGATGGCGCTACATAAAGCAGCTGACTAGATGGCGCTACATAAAGCAGCTGACTAGATGGCGCTACATAAAGCAGCTGACTAGATGGCGCTACATAAAGCAGCTGACTAGATGGCGCTACATAAAGCAGCTGACTAGATAGCGCTACATAAAGCAGCTGACTAGATGGCGCTACATAAAGCAGCTGACTAGATAGCGCTACATAAAGCAGCTGACTAGATGGCGCTACATAAAGCAGCTGACTAGATGGCGCTATATAAAGCAGCTGACTAGATGGTGCTACACAAAGCAGCTGACTAGATGGCGCTACATAAAGCAGCTGACTAGATGGCGCTACATAAAGCAGCTGACTAGATGGCGCTACATAAAGCAGCTAACTAGATGGCGCTACATAAAGCAGCTGACTAGATGGCGCTACATAAAGCAGCTGATTAGATGGCGCTACATAAAGCAGCTGACTAGATGGCGCTACATAAAGCAGCTGACTAGATGGCGCTACATAAAGCAGCTGACTAGATGGCGCTACATAAAGCAGCTGACTAGATGGCGCTACATAAAGCAGCTGACTAGATGGCGCTACATAAAGCAGCTGACTAGATGGCGCTACATAAAGCAGCTGACTGGATCCTGCTACATAAAGCAGCTGACTAGATGGCGCTACATAAAGCAGCTGACTAGATGGCGCTACATAAAGCAGCTGACTAGATGGCGCTACACAAAAGCAGCTGACTAGATGGCGCTACACAAAGCAGCTGACTAGATGGCGACTACACAAAGCAGCTGACTAGATGGCGCTACATAAAGCAGCTTGACTAGATGGCGCTACATAAAGCAGCTGACTGGATGCCTGCTACATAAAGCAGCTGACTAGATGGCGCTACATAAAGCCAGCTGACTAGATGGCGCTACACAAAGCAACTGACTGGATCCTGCTACATAAAGCAGCTGACTAGATGGCGCTACATAAAGCAGCTGACTAGATGGCGCTACATAAAGCTGCTGACTAGATGGCGCTACATAAAGCAGCTGACTAGATGGCGCTACATAAAGCAGCTGACTAGATGGCGCTACATAAAGCAGCTGACTAGATGGCGCTACACAAAGCAGCTGACTAGATGGCGCTACATAAAGCAGCTGACTAGATGGCGCTACACAAAGCAGCTGACTAGATGGCGCTACATAAAGCAGCTGACTAGATGGCGCTACATAAAGCAGCTGACTAGATGGCGCTACACAAAGCAGCTGACTAGATGGCGCTACACAAAGCAGCTGACTAGATGGCGCTACACAAAGCAGCTGACTAGATGGCGCTACATAAAGCAGCTGACTAGATGGCGCTACATAAAGCAGCTGACTGGATCCTGCTACATAAAGCAGCTGACTAGATGGCGCTACATAAAGCAGCTGAGTAGATGGCGCTACACAAAGCAACTGACTGGATCCTGCTACATAAAGCAGCTGACTAGATGGCGCTACATAAAGCAGCTGACTAGATGGCGCTACATAAAGCAGCTGACTAGATGGCGCTACATAAAGCAGCTGACTAGATGGCGCTACATAAAGCAGCTGACTAGATGGTGCTACATAAAGCAGCTGACTAGATGGCTCTACACAAAGCAGCTGACTAGATGGCGCTACATAAAGCAGCTGACTAGATGGCACTACACAAAGCAGCTAGCTAGATGGCGCTACATAAAGCAGCTGACTAGATGGCACTACACAAAGCAGCTGACTAGATGGCGCTACATAAAGCAGCTGACTAGATGGCACTACATAAAGCAGCTGACTAGATGGCGCTACATAAAGCAGATGACTAGATGGTGCTACATAAAGCAGCTGTCTAGATGGTGCTACACAAAGCAGCTGACTAGATGGCGCTACACAAAGCAGCTGACTAGATGGCGCTACATAAAGCAGCTGACTAGATGCCGCTACATAAAGCAGCTGACTAGATGGCGCTACATAAAGCAGCTGACTAGATGGTGCTACACAAAGCAGCTGACTAGATGGCGCTACATAAAGCAGCTGACTAGATGGCGCTACATAAAGCAGCTGACTAGATGGCGCTACATAAAGCAGCTGACTGGATCCTGCTACATAAAGCAGCTGACTAGATGGCGCTACATAAAGCAGCTGACTAGATGGCGCTACACAAAGCAGCTGACTAGATGGCACTACACAAAGCAGCTGACTAGATGGCGCTACATAAAGCAGCTGACTAGATTGCGCTACATAAAGCAGCTTACTATATGGCGCTACATAAAGCAGCTGACTAGATGGCGCTACATAAAGCAGCTGACTAGATGGCGCTACATAAAGCAGCTGAATAGATAGCGCTACATAAAGCAGCTGACTAGATGGTGCTACATAAAGCAGCTGACTAGATGGCGCTACATAAAGCAGCTGACTAGATGGCGCTACATAAAGCAGCTGACTAGATGGCGCTACACAAAGCAACTGACTGGATCCTGCTACATAAAGCAGCTGACTAGATGGCGCTACATAAAGGTGCTGACTAGATGGCGCTACATAAAGCAGCTGACTAGATGGTGCTACATAAAGCAGCTGACTAGATGGCTCTACACAAAGCAGCTGACTAGATGGCGCTACATAAAGCAGCTGACTAGATGGCACTACACAAAGCAGCTGACTAGATGGCGCTACATAAAGCAGCTGACTAGATGCCGCTACATAAAGCAGCTGACTAGATGCCGCTACATAAAGCAGCTGACTAGATGCCGCTACATAAAGCAGCTGACTAGATGGCACTACATAAAGCAGCTGACTAGATGGCGCTACACAAAGCAGCTGACTAGATAGCGCTACATAAAGCAGCTGACTAGATAGCGCTACATAAAGCAGCTGACTAGATAGCGCTACATAAAGCAGCTGACTAGATAGCGCTACATAAAGCAGCTGACTAGATAGAGCTACATAAAGCAGCTGACTAGATGGCGCTACATAAAGCAGCTGACTAGATGGCGCTACACAAAGCAGCTGACTAGATAGCGCTACATAAAGCAGCTGACTAGATGGCGCTACATAAAGCAGCTGACTAGATGGCGCTACATAAAGCAGCTGACTAGATGGCGCTACACAAAGCAGCTGACTAGATAGCGCTACATAAAGCAGCTGACTAGATAGCGCTACATAAAGCAGCTGACTAGATGGCTCTACATAAAGCAGCTGACTAGATGGCGCTACAGCAGCTGACTAGATGGCACTACACAAAGCAGCTGACTAGATAGCGCTACACAAAGCAGCTGACTAGATGGCGCTACATAAAGCAGCTGACTAGATGGCGCTACACAAAGCAGCTGACTAGATGGTGCTACACAAAGCAGCAGACTAGATGGCGCTACATAAAGCAGCTGACTAGATGCCGCTACATAAAGCAGCTGACTAGATGGCGCTACATAAAGCAGCTGACTAGATGGCGCTACATAAAGCAGCTGATTAGATGGCGCTACATAAAGCAGCTGATTAGATGGCGCTACATAAAGCAGCTGATTAGATGGCGCTACATAAAGCAGCTGATTAGATGGCGCTACATAAAGCAGCTGACTAGATGCGCTACATAAAGCAGCTGACTAGATGGCGCTACATAAAGCAGCTGACTAGATGGCGCTACATAAAGCAGCTGACTAGATGGCGCTACATAAAGCAGCTGACTAGATGGCGCTACATAAAGCAGCTGACTAGATGGCGCTACATAAAGCAGCTGACTAGATGGCGCTACATAAAGCAGCTGACTAGATGGCGCTACATAAAGCAGCTGACTAGATGGCGCTACATAAAGCAGCTGACTAGATGCCGCTACATAAAGCAGCTGACTAGATGGCGCTACATAAAGCAGCTGACTAGATGGTGCTACATAAAGCAGCTGACTAGATGGCGCTACATAAAGCAGCTGACTAGATGGCGCTACATAAAGCAGCTGACTAGATGGCGCTACATAAAGCAGCTGACTAGATGGCGCTACATAAAGCAGCTGACTAGATGGTGCTACATAAAGCAGCTGACTAGATAGCGCTACATAAAGCAGCTGACTAGATGGCGCTACATAAAGCAGCTGACTAGATGGCGCTACATAAAGCAGCTGACTAGATGGTGCTACATAAAGCAGCTGACTAGATGGCGCTACATAAAGCAGCTGACTAGATGGCGCTACACAAAGCAGCTGACTAGATGGCGCTACATAAAGCAGCTGACTAGATGGCGCTACATAAAGCAGCTGACTAGATGGCGCTACATAAAGCAGCTGACTAGATGGCGCTACATAAAGCAGCTGATTAGATGGCGCTACATAAAGCAGCTGACTAGATGGCGCTACATAAAGCAGCTGACTAGATGGCGCTACATAAAGCAGCTGACTAGATGGCGCTACATAAAGCAGCTGACTAGATGGCGCTACATAAAGCAGCTGACTAGATGGCGCTACATAAAGCAGCTGACTAGATGGCGCCACACAAAGCAACTGACTAGATAGCGCTACATAAAGCAGCTGACTAGATGGCGCTACATAAAGCAGCTGACTGGATCCTGCTACATAAAGCAGCTGACTAGATGGCGCTACATAAAGCAGCTGACTAGATGGCGCTACATAAAGCAGCTGACTAGATGGCGCTACATAAAGCAGCTGACTGGATCCTGCTACATAAAGCAGCTGACTAGATGGCGCTACATAAAGCAGCTGACTAGATGGCGCTACATAAAGCAGCTGACTAGATGGCGCTACACAAAGCAGCTGACTAGATGGCTCTACACAAAGCAGCTGACTAGATGGCGCTACACAAAGCAGCTGACTAGATGGCGCTACATAAAGCAGCTGACTAGATGGCGCTACATAAAGCAGCTGACTGGATCCTGCTACATAAAGCAGCTGACTAGATGGCGCTACATAAAGCAGCTGACTAGATGGCGCTACACAAAGCAACTGACTGGATCCTGCTACATAAAGCAGCTGACTAGATGGCGCTACATAAAGCAGCTGACTAGATGGCGCTACATAAAGCAGCTGACTAGATGGCGCTACATAAAGCAGCTGACTAGATGGTGCTATATAAAGCAGCTGACTAGATGGCGCTACATAAAGCAGCTGACTAGATGGCGCTACACAAAGCAGCTGACTAGATGGCGCTACATAAAGCAGCTGACTAGATGGCGCTACACAAAGCAGCTGACTAGATGGGGCTACATAAAGCAGCTGACTAGATGGCGCTACATAAAACAGCTGACTAGATGGCGCTACACAAAGCAGCTGACTAGATGGCGCTACACAAAGCAGCTGACTAGATGGCGCTACACAAAGCAGCTGACTAGATGGCGCTACATAAAGCAGCTGACTAGATGGCGCTACATAAAGCAGCTGACTGGATCCTGCTACATAAAGCAGCTGACTAGATGGCGCTACATAAAGCAGCTGACTAGATGGCGCTACACAAAGCAACTGACTGGATCCTGCTACATAAAGCAGCTGACTAGATGGCGCTACATAAAGCAGCTGACTAGATGGCGCTACATAAAGCAGCTGACTAGATGGCGCTACATAAAGCAGCTGACTAGATGGCGCTACATAAAGCAGCTGACTAGATGGTGCTACATAAAGCAGCTGACTAGATGGCTCTACACAAAGCAGCTGACTAGATGGCGCTACATAAAGCAGCTGACTAGATGGCACTACACAAAGCAGCTGACTAGATGGCGCTACATAAAGCAGCTGACTAGATGGCACTACATAAAGCAGCTGACTAGATGGCGCTACATAAAGCAGCTGACTAGATGGTGCTACATAAAGCAGCTGTCTAGATGGTGCTACACAAAGCAGCTGACTAGATGGCGCTACACAAAGCAGCTGACTAGATGGCGCTACATAAAGCAGCTGACTGGATCCTGCTACATAAAGCAGCTGACTAGATGGCGCTACATAAAGCAGCTGACTAGATGGCGCTACATAAAGCAGCTGACTAGATGGTGCTACATAAAGCAGCTGACTAGATGGCGCTACATAAAGCAGCTGACTAGATGGTGCTACACAAAGCAGCTGACTAGATGGCGCTACATAAAGCAGCTGACTAGATGGTGCTACATAAAGCAGCTGACTAGATGGCGCTACATAAAGCAGCTGACTAGATGGTGCTACATAAAGCAGCTGACTAGATGGCGCTACATAAAGCAGCTGACTAGATGGTGCTACACAAAGCAGCTGACTAGATGGCCCTACATAAAGCAGCTGACTAGATGGCGCTACATAAAGCAGCTGACTAGATGGCGCTACATAAAGCAGCTGACTGGATCCTGCTACATAAAGCAGCTGACTAGATGGCGCTACATAAAGCAGCTGACTAGATGGCGCAACACATAGCAGCTGACTAGATGGCACTACACAAAGCAGCTGACTAGATGGCGCTACATAAAGCAGCTGACTAGATGGCGCTACATAAAGCAGCTGACTAGATGGTGCTACATAAAGCAGCTGACTAGATGGCGCTACATAAAGCAGCTGACTAGATGGCGCTACACAAAGCAGCTGACTAGATGGCGCTACATAAAGCAGCTGACTAGATGGCGCTACACAAAGCAGCTGACTAGATGGCGCTACATAAAGCAGCTGACTAGCTGGCGCTACATAAAGCAGCTGACTAGATGGCGCTACACAAAGCAGCTGACTAGATGGCGCTACACAAAGCAGCTGACTAGATGGCGCTACATAAAGCAGCTGACTAGATGGCGCTACATAAAGCAGCTGACTGGATCCTGCTACATAAAGCAGCTGACTAGATGGCGCTACATAAAGCAGCTGACTAGATGGCGCTACACAAAGCAACTGACTGGATCCTGTTACATAAAGCAGCTGACTAGATGGCGCTACATAAAGCAGCTGACTAGATGGGGCTACATAAAGCAGCTGACTAGATGGCGCTACATAAAGCAGCTGACTAGATGGCGCTACATAAAGCAGCTGACTAGATGGTGCTACATAAAGCAGCTGACTAGATGGCTCTACACAAAGCAGCTGACTAGATTGCGCTACATAAAGCAGCTGACTAGATGGCACTACACAAAGCAGCTGACTAGATGGCGCTACATAAAGCAGCTGACTAGATGGCACTACATAAAGCAGCTGACTAGATGGCGCTACATAAAGCAGCTGACTAGATGGTGCTACATAAAGCAGCTGTCTAGATGGTGCTACACAAAGCAGCTGACTAGATGGCGCTACACAAAGCAGCTGACTAGATGGCGCTACATAAAGCAGCTGACTAGATGCCGCTACATAAAGCAGCTGACTAGATGGTGCTACATAAATCAGCTGACTAGATGGCGCTACATAAAGCAGCTGACTAGATGGTGCTACACAAAGCAGCTGACTAGATGGCGCTACATAAAGCAGCTGACTAGATGGCGCTACATAAAGCAGCTGACTAGATGGCGCTACATAAAGCAGCTGACTGGATCCTGCTACATAAAGCAGCTGACTAGATGGCGCTACATAAAGCAGCTGACTAGATGGCGCTACACAAAGCAGCTGACTAGATGGCACTACACAAAGCAGCTGACTAGATGGCTCTACACAAAGCAGCTGACTAGATGGCGCTACATAAAGCAGCTGACTAGAAGGCGCTACATAAAGCAGCTGACTGGATCCTGCTACATAAAGCAGCTGACTAGATGGCGCTACATAAAGCAGCTGACTAGATGGCGCTACACAAAGCAACTGACTGGATCCTGCTACATAAAGCAGCTGACTAGATGGCGCTACATAAAGCAGCTGACTAGATGGCGCTACATAAAGCAGCTGACTAGATGGTGCTACATAAAGCAGCTGACTAGATGGCGCTACATAAAGCAGCTGACTAGATGGCGCTACACAAAGCAACTGACTGGATCCTGCTACATAAAGCAGCTGACTAGATGGCGCTACATAAAGCAGCTGACTAGATGCCGCTACTTAAAGCAGCTGACTAGATGGTGCTACATAAAGCAGCTGACTAGATGGCGCTACTTAAAGCAGCTGACTAGATGGCGCTACACAAAGCAGCTGACTAGATGGCGCTACATAAAGCAGCTGACTAGATGGCGCTACATAAAGCAGCTGACTAGATGGTGCTACATAAAGCAGCTGACTAGATAGTGCTACATAAAGCAGCTGACTAGATGCCGCTACATAAAGCAGCTGACTAGATGGCGCTACATAAAGCAGCTGACTAGATGGCGCTACATAAAGCAGCTGACTAGATGGCACTACACAAAGCAGCTGACTAGATGGTGCTACACAAAGCAGCTGACTGGATCCTGCTACACAAAGCAGCTGACTGGATCCTGCTACATAAAGCAGCTGACTGGATCCCGCTACATAAAGCAGCTGACTAGATGCCGCTACATAAAGCAGCTGACTAGATGCCGCTACATAAAGCAGCTGATTAAATGCCGTAGACATAAAGCAGCAGATTAGATACCACTACATACAGCAGCTGGTTAGATGCTACTACATAAAGCAGCTGACTGGATGCTCCTACATAAAGCATATGATTAGATGCTGCTACATAAAGCAGCTGATTAGATGCCACTATACACAGCAGCCGCTTAGATGCCACTAATACAGCAGACGATTAGATGCCGCTACATAAAGCAGCTGACTGGAACCCTCTACATAAAGCAGCTGAATAGATGGCGCTACATAAAGCAGCTGACTAGATGTTGCAACATAAAGCAGCTGACTAGATGCTGCTAGATGCTGCTACATAAAGCAGCTGACTGGATGCCGCTACATAAAGCAGCTGACTAGATGGCGCTACATAAAGCAGCTGACTAGATGCCGCCACATAAAGCAGCTGACTAGATTCTGCAACATAAAGCAGCTGACTAGATGTTGCAACATAAAGCAGCTGACTAGATGCTGCTACATAAAGCAGCTGACTAGATCCTGCTACATAAAGCAGCTGACTAGATGCTGCTAGATACTGCTACATAAAGCAGCTGACTGGATGTTGCAACATAAAGAAGCTGACTAGATGCTGCTACATAAAGCAGCTGACTAGATGCCGCTACATAAAGCAGCTGACTAGATGCCACTACACAAAGCAGCTGACTAGATGCCGCTACATAAAGCAGCTGACTAGATGCCGCTACATAAAGCAGCTGACTAGATGCCGCTACATAAAGCAGCTGACTAGATGCCGCTACATAAAGCAGCTGATTAGATGCTGCTACATAAAGCAGCTGACTAGATGCCACTACATAAAGCAGCTGACTAGATGCCGCTATATAAAGCAGCTGACTAGATGCCGCTACATAAAGCAGCTTACTAGATGCTGCTACATAAAGCAGCTGATTAAATGCCGTAGACATAAAGCAGCAGATTAGATACCACTACATACAGCAGCTGGTTAGATGCTACTACATAAAGCAGCTGACTGGATGCTCCTACATAAAGCATATGATTAGATGCTGCTACATAAAGCAGCTGATTAGATGCCACTATACACAGCAGCTGACTAGATGCCGCTACATAAAGCAGCTGACTAGATGCCGCTACATAAAGCAGCTGACTAGATGCCGCTACATAAAGCAGCTGACTAGATGCCGCTACATAAAGCAGCTGATTAG
The DNA here is from genome assembly GCF_027579735.1 of Bombina bombina. Taxonomy (NCBI): domain Eukaryota; kingdom Metazoa; phylum Chordata; class Amphibia; order Anura; family Bombinatoridae; genus Bombina; species Bombina bombina. The sequence continues at coordinate 16,900,281 of NC_069499.1, read as the reverse complement.
ATGCTGCTACATAAAGCAGCTGACTAGATGCCACTACATAAAGCAGCTGACTAGATGCCGCTATATAAAGCAGCTGACTAGATGCCGCTACATAAAGCAGCTTACTAGATGCTGCTACATAAAGCAGCTGACTAGATGCCGCTACATAATGCAGCTGATTAGATGCCACTACATACAGCAGCTGATTAGATGCTGCTACATAAAGCAGCTGATTAGATGCTGCTACATAAAGCAGCTGATTAGATGCCACTACATACAGCAGCTGATTAGATGCTGCTACATAAAGCAGCTGATTAGATGCCACTACATACAGCAGCCGATTAGATGCTGCTACATAAAGCAGCTGATTAGATGCCTCTACATAAAGCAGCTGACTGGATCCCGCTACATAAAGCTGCTGTTTAGATGTGGCTACATAAAGCAGCTGATTGGATCCCACTCCATAATGCAGCTGATTAGATGCCACTATATACAGCAGTTAATTCGATGCAGCTACATAAAGCAGCTAATTAGATGCCACTACATAAAACAGCTGATTAGATGCCGCTACATAAAGCAGTTGATTAGATGCCACTACATACAGCAGCTGATTAGATGCCTCTACATAAAGCAGCTGACTGGATCCCGCTACATAAAGCTGCTGTTTAGATACCACTACATAAAGCAGCTCACTGGATCCCACTACATAAAGCAGCTGATTAGATGCCACTACATAAAGCAGCTGATTATATACCACTACATACAGCAGATTATTTGCTACTACATAAAGCAGCTGATTAGATACAATTACATAAAGCAGCTGATTAGATGCTACTACATAAAGCAGCTGACTGGATCCCGCTACATAAAGCAGCTGATTAGATGCTACTACATAAAGCAGATGACTGGATCCCGCTACATAAAAGTGTTATATAATAATACCTGTTATCAGGTCCGTAAGTCGATTAAGTTTGAGGTTGTGCGCTATACAAGTATCCATTATTATATATGTACATGAAAACACTGTACAGCAGCACAACTGGTTTTTATTTATTTCGAAACTATTACTTTCAATAACGAGTCACTGAATGAATTAAGGAAATAAAGTTAATTTGATAATAATGATAAACAAAGGAAAATCTAGTTAAGTATAAGAAAACCCATTAAGGGCTAGATTACAAGTGAAGCGATATTTATCTCTCCTGCTCGCACGTTAACTCTGCTAGACATTCTTTTTTTGCGCAACGGGAAGCGCACTTATTCCAAATTGAAGGTAAAACTATTTTGCAATCGCTAACCCAATGTGTGCAAAAATCCAAACTTCGAATATTGTGACTGTATATACATATTCCCCTATAGGGGCCTAGTTATCAAGCCGCCAACCTCAAATACGCTGGAATTCCGCAGCGTATTTGTGGCGAGGCTGATTCACCTTAGTTATCAAAGGCTAGAGACCGGCAAAAGTAGAATTTTGTGACGTAAGCTTCGATCCGCCGGACTCAGTCCGACACAGATCGATTCTTAAGTCACTACAGATGTTCCGCACACAAGTGTGGCACAATCTGACTACTTTTGCTAGTTATCAAAAAACTAGCAGGTACGCTCGGCACTTTTCCGGCCCAGCGTACCTGGTTTTCAAACCGCCACCCTGGAGGTGGCGGATCCCATAGGAATCAATGGGAGTCTGACCATAGCGAAAGTACAAGTTCGCTACTGCCAGACATCCCATTGATTCCTATGGAAGCTGTCTACACCTAACACCCTAACATGTACCCCGAGTCTAAACACCCCTAATCTGTCCCCCCTACACCGCCGCAACTAAATAAAGTTATTAACCCCTACACCGCCGCTCCCAGAGCCCACCGCAAGCTACTCTATACATATTAACCCCTAAGCCGCCGCTCTCTGAGCCACCGACACTATAATAAATATGTTAACCCCTAAACCGCCGTTCCCGGAGCCCACCGCCACCTACATTATACCTAGAAACCCCTATCCTGCCCCTCCTATACCGCCGCCCTCTATAATAAATTTATTAACCCCTATCCTGCCCCCCCTACACCGTCGCCACCTATAATAAATTTATTAACCCCTATCCTGCCCCCCCTACACCGTCGCCACCTATAATAAATTTATTAACCCCTATCCTGCCCCCCACTACGCCGCCGCCACTGTAATAAAATTGTTAACCCCTAAACCTAAGTCTAACACTAACCCTAACACCCCCCTAACTTAAATATTAATTAAATAAATCTAAATCATATTTCTCTTATTAACTAACGCCTAGATTTAGAGTTTTGCGGCCAAAGGGGTGCGTTAGCTACGCGTGCTTTTTTCTGGCCGCACCTTTTAACTACCGCTTGTATTTAGCGTTCACAGAATGGCTGCGTTAGGCTCCAAAAAAGGAGCGTAGAGCATATTTAACGCAACTTCAACTCTCGATACCAGCGGTGCTTACGGACGCGGCCAGCTTCAAAAACGTGCTCATGCACGATTCCCCCATAGAAAACAATGGGGCTGTTTGAGCTGAAAAAAAAACCTAACACCTGCAAAAAAGCCGCGTTCAGCTCCTAACGCAGCCCCATTGTTTGCTATGGGGAAACACTTCCTACGTCTGCACCTAACACTCTAACATGTACCCCGAGTCTAAACACCCCTAACCTTACACTTATTAACCCCTAATCTGCCGCCCCCGTTATCGCTGACACCTGCATATTTTTTTAACCCCTAATCTGCCGCTCCGTAAACCGCCGCTACTTACATTATCCCTATGTACCCCTAATCTGCTGCCCCTAACACCGCCGACCCCTATATTATATTTATTAACCCCTAATCTGCCCCCCACAAAGTCGCCTCCACCTGCCTACACTTATTAACCCCTAATCTGCCGAGCGGACCGCACCGCTATTATAATAAAGTTATTAACCCCTAATCCGCCTCACTCCCGCCTCAATAACTCTATAATAAATAGTATTAACCCCTAATCTGCCCTCCCTAACATCGCCGACACCTAACTTCAAATATTAACCCCTAATCTTCCGACTGGAGCTCACCGCTATTCTAATAAATGTATTAACCCCTAAAGCTAAGTCTAATACTAACACTAACACCCCCCTAAGTTAAATATAATTTAAATCTAACTAAATAAATTAACTCTTATTAAATAAATTATTCCTATTTAAAGCTAAATACTTACCTGTAAAATAAATCCTAATATAGCTACAATATAAATTATAATTATATTATAGCTATTTTAGGATTTATATTTATTTTACAGGTAACTTTGTATTTATTTTAACCAGGTACAATAGCTATTAAATAGTTAAGAACTATTTAATAGCTAAAATAGTTAAAATAATTACAAAATTACCTGTAAAATAAATCCTAACCTGTTACAATTAAACCTAACACTACACTATCAATAAATTAATTAAATACAATACCTACAAATAAATACATTTAAATAAACTAACTAAAGTACAAAAAATAAAAAGAACTAAGTTACAAAAAATAATAAAATATTTACAAACATTAGAAAAATATTACAACAATTTTAAACTAATTACACCTACTCTAAGCCCCCTAATAAAATAACAAAGACCCCCAAAATAAAAAAATGCCCTACCCTATTCTAAATTACAAAAGTTCAAAGCTCTTTTACCTTACCAGCCCTGAACAGGGCCCTTTGCGGGGCATGCCCCAAAGAATTCAGCTCTTTGGAATCAGCCAATCAGAATCAAGTTCAATCCGATTGGCTGGTCCGCGCTGGAGGTCTTCACGATGGAGCCGTTCCTCATCGGATGAAGATAGAAGATGCCGCTTGGATCAAGATGGTTGCCGGTCTGGATCGCATCTTCTTCCCGGATAGGATGAAGACTTTGGAGCCTCTTCTGGACCTCTTCAGCCGCAGGATTATGGATCGCCAGCCCCCGCTTGGGTTGGATGAAGATTTTGGAGCCAGGACCGATCGGTGATACCCGGTGAGGTGAAGATAAGGTAGGAATATCTTCAGGGGCTTAGTGTTAGGTTTATTTAAGGGGGGTTTGGGTTAGATTAGGGGTATGTGGATGGTGGGTTTTAATGTTGGGGGGGTATTGTATGTTTTATTTTACAGGCAAAAGAGCTGAATTCTATGGGGCATGCCCCGCAAAGGGCCCTGTTCAGGGCTGGTAAGGTAAAAGAGCTTTGAACTTTTGTAATTTAGAATAGGGTAGGGCATTTTTTTATTTTGGGGGTCTTTGTTATTTTATTAGGGGGCTTAGAGTAGGTGTAATTAGTTTAAAATTGTTGTAATATTTTTCTAATGTTTGTAAATATTTTATTATTTTTTTGTAACTTAGTTCTTTTTTATTTTTTGTACTTTAGTTAGTTTATTTAAATGTATTTATTTGTAGGTATTGTATTTAATTAATTTATTGATAGTGTAGTGTTAGGTTTAATTGTAGATAATTGTAGGTATTTTATTTAATTAATTTATTGATAGTGTAGTGTTAGGTTTAATTGTAACTTAGGTTAGGATTTTTTTGACAGGTAATTTTGTAATTATTTTAACTATTTTAGCTATTAAATAGTTCTTAACTATTTAATAGCTATTGTACATGGTTAAAATAAATACAAAGTTACCTGTAAAATAAATATAAATCCTAAAATAGCTATAATATAATTATAATTTATATTGTAGCTCTATTAGGATTTATTTTACAGGTAAGTATTTAGCTTTAAATAGGAATAATTTATTTAATAAGAGTTAATTTATTTCGTTAGATTTAAATTATATTTAATTTAGGGGGGTGTTAGTGTTAGGGTTAGACTTAGCTTTAGGGGTTAATACATTTATTACAGTAGCGGCGAGATTAGGTCGGCAGATTAGGGGTTAATAATTGAAATTAGGTGTCGGCGATGTTAGGGAGGGCAGATTAGGGGTTAATACTATTTATTATAGGGTTATTGAGGCGGGGGTGAGGCGGATTAGGGGTTAATAACTTTATTATAGTAGCGGTGCGGTCCGCTCGGCAGATTAGGGGTTAATAAGTGTAGGCAGGTGGAGGCGACGTTGAGGGGGGCAGATTAGAGGTTAATAAATATAATATAGGGGTCGGCGGTGTTAGGGGCAGCAGATTAGGGGTACATAGGGATAATGTAGGTAGCGGCCGTTTACGGAGCGGAAGATTAGGGGTTAATTATTGTAGGTAGCTGGCGGCGACGTTGTGGGGGGCAGGTTAGGGGTTAATAAATATAATATAGGGGTCGGCGGTGTTAGGGGCAGCAGATTAGGGGTACATAAGTATAACGTAGGTGGCGGTCGGCAGATTAGGGGTTAAAAAAATGTAATCGAGTGGCGGCGATGTGGGGGGACCTCGGTTTAGGGGTACATAGGTAGTTTATAGGTGTTAGTGTACTTTAGAGCACAGTAGTTAAGAGCTTTATAAACCGGCGTTAGCCCAGAAAGCTCTTAACTACTGACTTTTTTCTGCGGCTGGAGGTTTTTCGTTAGATTTCTAACGCTCACTTCAGCCACGACTCTAAATACCGGAGTTAGAAAGATCCCATTGAAAAGATAGGATACGCAATTGACGTAAGGGGATCTGCGGTATGGAAAAGTCGCGGCTGTAAAGTGAGCGTTAGACCCTTTCCTGACTGACTCCAAATACCAGAGGGCGGTAAAAACCAGCGTTAGGAGCCTCTAACGCTGGTTTTGACGGCTACCGCCCAACTCTAAATTTAGGCCTAAGTTAATCCTATTTAAAACTAAATACTTACCTGTACAATTACATAAACTAACTAAAGTACAAAAAATAAAAAAGCTAAGTTACAAAAAATAAAAAAAATAAGTTACAAACATTTAAAAAAATATTACAACAATTTTAAGCTACTTACACCTAATCTAAGCCCCCTAATAAAATAACAAACCCCCCCAAAATAAAAAAATGCCCTACCCTATTCTACATTAAAAAAGTTCAAAGCTCTTTTACCTTACCAGCCCTTAAAAGGGCCTTTTGTGGGTGCATGCCCCAAAGAATTCAGCTCTTTTGCCTGTAAAAGAAAAATACAACCCCCCCCAACATTAAAACCCACCACCCACATACCCCTAATCTAACCCAAACCCCCCTTAAAATAACCTAACACTAATCCCCTGAAGATCATCCTACCTTTAGTCGTCTTCACTCAGCCGAGCCACCGATGGAACTGAAGAGGAGACCCGGACCGGCAGAAGTGATCATCCAAGGGGCGCTGAAGAAATCTTCCATCCGGGCGAGGTCATCTTCCAAGAGGCGCTGAAGAAGTCTTCTATCCGGGCAAGGTCATCTTCGAAGCCGGGTCTTGAATCTTCATCCCGCCGACTCGGAACATCCTTCTTTCCCGACGAATGAAGGCTCCTTTAAGGGATGTCATCCAAGATGGCGTCCCTTCAATTCCGATTGGCTGATAGGATTCTATCAGCCAATCGGAATTAAGGTAGGAAAAATCTGATTGGCTGATTTAATCAGCCAATCAGATTCAAGTTCAATCCGATTGGCTGATCCAGTCAGCCAATCAGATTGAGCTCGCATTCTATTGGCTGATCGGAACAGCCAATAGAATGCGAGATCAATCTGATTGGCTGACTGGATCAGCCAATCGGATTGAACTTGAATCTGATTGGCTGATTCAATCAGCCAATCAGATTTTTCCTACCTTAATTCCGATTGGCTGATAGAATCCTATCAGCCAATTGGAATTGAAGGGACGCCATCTTGGATGACGTCCCTTAAAGGAGCCTTCATTCGTCGGTAGTCCGTCGGGAAAGAAGGATGTTCCGCGTCGGCGGGATGAAGATTCAAGACCCGGCTTCGAAGATGACCTCGCCCGGATAGAAGACTTCTTCAGCGCCTCTTGGAAGATGACCTCGCCCGGATGGAAGATTTCTTCAGCGCCGCTTGGAGAATCACTTCATCGGATGGAAGATTTCTTCAGCGCCCCTTGGATGATCACTTCTGCCGGTCCGGGTCTCCTCTTCAGTTTCATCGGTGGCTCGGCTGAGTGAAGACGACTAAAGGTAGGATGATCTTCAGGGGATTAGTGTTAGGTTATTTTAAGGGGGGTTTGGGTTAGATTAGGGGTATGTGGGTGGTGGGTTTTAATGTTGGGGGGGGGTTGTATTTTTCTTTTACAGGCAAAAGAGCTGAATTCTTTGGGGCATGCCCCCACAAAAGGCCCTTTTAAGGGCTGGTAAGGTAAAAGAGCTTTGCACTTTTTTAATGTAGAAAAGGGTAGGGCATTTTTTTATTTTGGGGGGTTTGTTATTTTATTAGGGGGCTTAGATTAGGTGTAAGTAGCTTAAAATTGTTGTAATATTTTTAAAATGTTTGTAACTTATTTTTTTTATTTTTTGTAACTTAGCTTTTTTTATTTTTTGTACTTTAGTTAGTTTATGTAATTGTATTTAATTGTAGTTATTTGTAGTTAATTTATTTAATTTATTTAATGATAGTGTAGTGTTAGGTTTAATTGTAACTTAGGTTAGGATTTATTTTACAGGTAATTTTGTATTTCTTTTAGCTAGGTAGTTATTAAATAGTTAATAACTATTTAATAACTATTCTAACTAGCTAAAATAAATACAAAGTTACCTGTAAAATAAATATAAATCCTAAAATAGCTACAATGTAATTATTAATTATATTGTAGCTATCTTAGGGTTTATTTTACAGGTAAGTATTTAGTTTTAAATAGGAATAATTTATTAAAGTATAGTGTAGTGTTAGGTGTAATTGTAACTTAGGTTAGTTTTTAGTTTACAGGTACATTTCTCTTTATTTTAGCTAGGTAAGCTATTAAATAGTTAATAACTATTTAATAGCTATTGTACCTAGTTAAAATAAATTGAAAGGTACCTGTAAAATAAAAATAAATCCTAAGATAGCTACAATATAATTATTATTTATATTGTAGCTATATTAGGGTTTATTTTATAGGTAAGTATTTAGTTTTAAATAGGATTAACTTAGTTAACCCTTTAAGGACACAGCTTTCAGTTTGCTCAATTGTTTTATGACGGAAAAATTCCGTCATATGTCCTTAAGAGGTTAATAATAGAAATATGATTTAGATTTATTTAATTAATATTTAAGTTAGGGGGCTGTTAGGGTTAGTGTTAGACTTAGGTTTAGGGGTTAATAATTTTATTACAGTGGCGGCGGTGTAGTGGGGGGCAGGATAGGGGTTAATAAATTTATTATAGGTGGCGACGGTGTAGGGGGGGCAGGATAGGGGTTAATAAATTGAATAGGTTGCGGCGGTTTAGGGGTTAAACTATTTATTTAGTTGCGGCGAGGTGCGGGATCAAAAGGATAGGGGTTAATAACTTTATTATTGAGGGCGACGGAATAGGGGGGGCAGGATAAGGGGTTACTAGGTATAATGTAGGTGGCAGCGGTGTCTGGGAGCGGCGGTTTAGGGGTTAATACATTTATAAGACTTGCGGCGGGGTCTAGGAGCGGCGGTTTAGGGGTTAGTAACTTTATTTAGTTGCGGGGGGCTCCGGTATAGAGGGTAGAACAGTGTAGTTTAGTGTGAGTGCTTAGTGACAGGCTAGCAAGAAAGCTGTCAAACAGCCGAAGAGCAGCGAGATCGGATGAGTGATAACTCTCACAGTCCGCTGCTCATCGCCTCGCGGCTTTTTGACAGATTTACTTGATAACTTAGGCGAATTTTTTCAGGTCCGCGGCGGCGATGTGAGGCGAGCTTAGGCGGGCGTATTGGGCCGGCGAAGGCAGGAAAGTTGACACGTTGATAACTACCCCCCATAGACTTCAATGGAGCACATAAATAGGAAAAAAATGAATAACCTTACTTGCATGCAAACCCAATTGTGTTTACTCAAGTGCACTAACCCGACATACACATAGAAGAATATGTTCTATTTATACCCAAATACATATTTATATATCTATATCTGATGGTAATTTGGTACAATATATATCTTTACTTTATACAGTCATGTGAAAAAGAAAATACACCCTCTTTGAATTCTATGGTTTTACGTATCAGGACATAATAACAATCATCTGGTCTTTAGCAGGTCTTAAAGTTAGGTAAATACAACCTCAGATGAACAACAAGACATGACATATTACACTGTGTCATGATTTATTTAACAAAAATAAAGCCAAAGTGGAGAGGCCATGTGTGAAAAACTAAGTGCACCTTATGATTCAATAGCTGTAGAATCACCTTTAGAGAGACTGATAAAGTCTGTATGGCTTTATCAGTCTCTCACATCGTTGTGGAGGTATTTTGGCCCACTCTTCTTTACAATGTTATTTCAGTTCATTGAGGTTTGTGGGCATTCGTTTATGCACAGCTCTCTTAAGGTCCAGCCACAGCATTTCAATCGGATTGAAGTGGAGACTTTGACTGGGCCATTGCAACACCTTGATTCTTTTCTTTTTCAGCCATTCTGTTGTAGATTTGCTGGTGTGCTTGGGATCATTGTTCTGTTGCATGACCTAATTTCAGTCAAGCTTTAGCTGTCGAACAGATGGCCTCACATTTGACTCTAGAATACTTTGGTATAGTGAGGAGTTCATGGTCAACTCAATGACTGCAGGGTGCCGAGGTCCTGTGGGTGCAAAAGAAGCCCAAATCATCACCCCTGTTCCTCCACCGTGCTTGACAGTTGGTATGAGGTGTTTGTGCTGATATTCTGTGTTTGGTTTTCGCTATGCATTATGGTCATACATCTCCACTTTGGTCTTGTCTGTCCAAAGGGCATTGTTCTAGAAGTCTTGTGTTTTGTTCAGATAGAACTTTGCAAACCTAAGCCGTGCTGCCATGTTCTTTTTAGTGAGAAGAGTCTTTCTCCTGGCAACCTTTCCATACAAACCATACGTGTTAAGTCTTTTTCTAATTGTACTGTCATGAAATGTAACATTTAACTGTGGCCTGTAGAGTCTGAGATGTAACTATATTTTTGCAATGTCTGCCCCTGGGGTGAATTTGCTGGGACGTCCACTCCTGGGAAGATTGGCAACTGTCTTTTCCACTTGTGAATTATCTCTCACTGTAGAATGATGAACTTTACAATCACCTAGATTACGAGTTTTGCGTTAGAGGCTGTGCGGTGCTAACGAGCAGTTTTCCCTCACCGCTCACTTACAGACAGCACTGGTATTACGAGTTTTTACAAACCAGACAAGAAGTGAGCGTTGAGCAAAATTTTGCTCATTACCGCATTCCAATACCAGCCCTGCTTACGTTAGCGGTGAGCTGGTGTAACGTGCTCGTGCACGATTTCCCCATAGGAATCAACAGGGAGAGCCAGCTGAAAAAAAAACACCTGCAAAAAAGCAGCGTAAAACTCCTTAACGCAGCCCCATTGATGGGGAAATACATTTTATGTCTACACCTAACACCCTAACATGAACCCCGAATCTAAACACCCCTAATCTTACATTAATTAACCCCTAATCTGCTGCCCCCGACAACGCAGACACCTACATTATAATTATTAACCCCTAATCTGCCGCTCCGGACACCGCCGCCACCTACATTATACTTATGAACCCCTAATCTGCTGTCCCCAACATCGCCGACACCTACATTATATTTATTAACCCCTACTCTGCCGCCCCCAATGTCGCCGCCACCTACCTACACTTATTAACCCCTAATCTGCCGCCCCCAACGTCGCCACTATAATAAACATATTAACCCCTAAACCGCCGCACTCCCGCCTCGCAAACATTAGTTAAATATTATTAACCCCTAATCTGCCGGCCCTAACATCGCCGCCACCTACATACATTTATTAACCCCTAATCTGCCGCCCCCAATGTCGCCGCCACTATATTAAAGTTATTAACCCCTAAACCTAAGTCTAACCCTAAACCTAACACCCCCTAACTTAAATATAATTAAAAGAAATTGAAATAAAATTACTATCATTAATTAAATTATTCCTATTTAAAACGAAATGCTTACCTATAAAATAAACCCTAAGATAGCTACAATATAACTAATAGTTACATTGTAGCTAGCTTAGGGTTTATTTTTATTTTACAGGCAAGTTTGTATTTATTTTAACTAGGTAGAATAGTTACTAAATAGTTATTAACTATTTACTAGCTACCTTGCTAAAATAAATACAAAAGTACCTGTAAAATAAAACGTAAGTTACAATTACACCTAACACTTCACTATAATTAAATTATCTCCCTAAATTAAATATAATTAAATACAATTAAATAAAATTAGCTAAAGTACAAAAAAAACAACACTAAATTACAGAAAATAATAAACAAATTACAAGATTTTTAAACTAATTACACCTAATCTAATCCCCCTAACAAAATAAAAAAGCCCCCCACAAAATAAAAAAGCCCTACCCTACACAAAATTACAAATAGCCCTTTGTGGGACATTGCCCCAAAGTAATCAGCTTTTTTACCTGTAAAAAAATTACAAATCCCCCCCCCAACATTAAAATCCACCACCCACACAACCAACCCTACTCTAAAACCCACCCAATACCCCCTTAAAAAAACCTAACACTAACCCCTTGAAGATCACCTTACCGGGAGAAGTCTTCCAACCGTGCCGAAGTCCTCAACGAAGCCGGGAGAAGTCTTCATCCAAGCCGGGCGAAGTGGTCCTCCAGACGGGCAGAAGTCTTCATCCAGACGGCATCTTCTATCTTCATCCATCCGGCGCGGAGCGGGTCCATCTTCAAGACATCCGGAGAATCCTCTTCATCCGGTGGCTAACACTGAATTAAGGTTCATTTAAATGACGTCATCCAAGATGGCGTCCCTTCAATTCCGATTGGCTGATAGAATTCTATCAGCCAATCGGAATTAAGGTAGAAAAAAATCCTATAGGCTGATGCAATCAGTCAATAGGATTGAGCTGGCATTCTATTGGCTGATTGGAACAGCCAATAGAATGCCAGCTCAATCCTATTGGATGATTAATTCCGATTGGCAGATAGAATTCTAACAGCCTATCGGAATTGAAGGGACGCCATCTTGGATGACGTCATTTAAAGGAACCTTCATTCAGTGTTAGCCGTCGGATGAAGAGGATGCTCTGCGTCGGATGTCTTGAAGATGGACCAACCGGCCCGGTTGGATGAAGACTTCTCCCGGTAAGGTGATCTTCAAGGGGTTAGTGTTAGGTTTTTTTAAGGGGGTATTGGGTGGGTTTTAGAGTAGGGTTGGTTGTGTGGGTGGTAGGTTTTAATGTTAGGGGGGGATTTGTAATTTTTTTTACAGGTAAAAGAGCTGATTACTTTGGGGCAATGCCCCACAAAAAATGCCCTTTTAAGGGCTATTCGTAATTTAGTGTAGGGTAGGGCTTTTTATTTTGGGGGGGCTTTTTTATTTTGTTAGGGGGATTAGATTAGGTGTAATTAGTTTAAAAATCTTGTAATTTGTTTATTATTTTCTGTAATTTAGTGGGGGGGGGTTTGTACTTTAGCTAATTTTATTTAATTGTATTTAATTAGGGAATTAATTTAATTATAGTGTAGTGTTAGGTGTAATTGTAACTTAGGTTTTATTTTACAGGTGCTTTGTATTTATTTTAGCTAGGTAGTTAGTAAATAGTTAATAATTACAGTATTTACTATAACTATTGTACCTAGTTAAAATAAATACAAACTTGCCTGTAAAATAAAAATAAACCCTAAGCTAGCTACAATGTAACTATTAGTTATATTGTAGCTAGTTTAGGATTTATTTTATAGGTAAGTATTTAGTTTTAAATAGGAATAATTTAGTTAATGATAGTAATTTTATTTTGATTTCTTTTAATTATATTTAAGTTAGGGGGTGTTAGGTTTAGGGTTAGACTTAGGTTTAGGGGTTAATAACTTTAATTCAGTGGCGGCGACGTTGGGGGCAGCGGATTAGGGGTTAATAAATGTAGGTAGGTGGCGGCGATGTTAGGGCCGGCAGATTAGGGGTTAATAATATTTAACTAATGTTTGAGAGGCGGGAGTGCGGCAGTTTAGGGGTTAATATATTTATTATAGTGGCGGCGATGTCCGGTTCGGCAGATTAGGGGTTAAAAAAATTTCTTTAGTGTTTGTGATGCGGAAGGGCCTCTGTTTAGGGGTTAATAGGTAGTTTATGGGTGTTAGTGTACTTTTTAGCACTTTAGTTAAGAGTTTTATGCTACGGCGTTGTAGTGTAAAACTCTTAACTACTGACTTTAAAATGCGGTACCAGTCTTGACAGGAGAGGGTCTACCGCTCACTTTTTGGCAGACTCGTAATACCGGCGCTATGCAAGTCCCATTGAAAAAAGAGGATACGCAATTTACGTAAGTGGATTTGCGGTATTTCCAAGTCTGGACAAAAAAGTGAGCGGTGAGCCTGTAACTTCAAGACTCATAATACCAGTGGGCGTTAAAATGCAGCGTTAGGACCGCCCAACGCTGCTTTTTTAGCCTAACACACAACTTGTAATCTAGCCGATTGTTTGGAAATGGCACACACCTGAATGCTCCAGACCAGCAAACTGCTAAAACTTTGGCTTTTATAGAGATGGTCACACCTGCTGGTGATCAATTAATCAAGGGCATTTGATTAGCAGCATCTGGCTGTTACTTAGCCTATTAATTCCTATGGAAGCAGTAAGGGTGTACTTAGTTTTTCACAGGTTGTACTTACCTAATTTTAAGACCTGCTAAGGACCAAATGATTTTTATTATGTAAAACCATAGGGCGCGATCAAATATACGGTGTAGGTTTTGGCGCAAGCGTGGGAACCTGCGCCGTACATAATTTCACCTCGCACATCAGGGTATTACATAAACCCCGCCGGCAGTTCATAAAGTGCCGTAAGTCTGATAAACTAGCGATGTCCAGAAATGAGCGTAAATATAAATTTCTGGAGTCGCCAGTGACTTACGCCACTTTAGAAACTGCCGGCGCCTAAGAAAAGTAAAGAAAATAACAAATCTCCCGTAAAAGTCTAACCTGCCTCCCAAAAATAAGCCTGACACGTAAAACCCCTATATCCGCAATCACCCCCTCTCATTACTAATATTAAATGTATTAACCCCTAGACCGACAACCCCCCACAATGCAATATGCCTATTTAAACTATTAACCCCTATATCCGCCACCAAACCCACACCGCAGGTAATAACTACATTTTTAACCCCTAAATCCACCAACCCCAACATCGCAAACTACCTATTAAAACTATTAATCCCTAATCCGCCATTAACCCACAACGCAATAAACCTAATCAAGTATTAACCCCTAAACCGCCATAGCCCACAACGCAATAAACCTAACCCCTAATCTAACCTAACCCCCCCTAAATAAACAAAATTACCTAATTTACAAAATACTAAAGTTACTATTAAATATTAAAAAAAATAATTTATTAGTTATTGCGGTGGGGGATTGCGGTTGACAGGTAGATAGACATTGAGCATGCGTTAGGTGTTAGTTTATTTTTGCAGGCATTTTCGGGAGTTACGGTGCTCCCATACTCAGCGCAAGGCTTGCTGCGGCTGCCTTTTATGGTAAGATTTCTCCATTTTCGCCACGTAAGTCCTTGCGCTGGATATTAGATACCGATTTGCAACGCGGTTCTATGTTAGCCTATGGGAGCAATAATTGCGAGCGACGGGTGAAATATACGCTCGTAACTTGTATGCTACGCCGTATATGTAATACCAAAATCGCGTAAAATCTGGCGGCGGAGGATTTTGCGGGCGACGCTGCATATGTAATGGAGGCCATGGAATTCAAAGAGGGTGTATTTTCTTTTTCACAACTATATATATACAGATATAGATATATACAGATATATGTAGGAATATCTATTTATAGATACTTATTTTTAAAACATATTCCCCATGTGAAGAACATTGGAATATTTACAGTACAAATGTATTAAATATGAATATAATTGTTGATGTTTTCGGCTATTTGACTGCAAAGGGCTCCAGTTATAGATATTGTGGGTCGTGTGCGCAGTCTAGGCGAGGGGTTGGTGGGCTCAGAGTGGGGGGAGCTGGGCATATTACCTCCCTCCCCTGTTTAGCTCCCACAAACAACACCTGTGACTCTGCATACAGCTCTCACACAGGTAGGGCCAGAAACAGATAAACACATGGATAAATCAGCTGCTGATTGGTGGCTACACACATATGCCCCCTGTCATTGGCTCACCAGATGTGCTCAGCTAGCTCCCAGTAGTGCATGGGTGCTCTGGTGCTGACTTTATCGCTGCAGCGGTTAAACACATAGTTACATGCTGGTGACAGTGCTATAATAAAGTGCTCTTCATCATAATACGAATTACAGTCAGCAAGAGCATTTCCTTTTTGTATTATGGGGTTTACTCGTCAAGGGGCCAATCAAGTGCATCCATGGGCGTGTCCTAATATTAGGCACCAATGACAAACGCGCCCTCTTATACACCACCTTGCGAGTAACGTCCCATCTGCTGCAGTGATTGGACCAATAGATAGAAGGCGGAGCTAGCAGCTGTCATAGGCGGTGCTAGCTTGGCATGCTCCCTTGTTGTGGGGAGGCAATGTTTATGTGGGTCTGCGCATGCGTACTTCTTACTGTCAGTTTATGGTGCTTCCTGTGATTGGCTGAGCACTTTGGTGAGTCTCGCGGACGGCAAGTGGGCGTCTACCTACTAGACTGTTGTGGTGCTATGATTGGCTGAGCGCAGTGTAAATAAGGCACGAGCGGCGCATGCGTAGTTAGCACTTTCAGTTTCGCGCGTTTTCTGTCACGTGAGGTCGCTCCGGTTCCGGTATGCCAAAGCGCTCCTACCCGTTCGAGAATGTATCTCCGCTGCAGCTCAAGACTCGTGTGGGCACCAAGGAGCTGAGCCTCGGGGTGCTGGGGGAGAAGTACCGCCGGGAGATCTTCGGTGAGAGCAGTGTTACCTCAGCTTGGCACCGGGCGAGTCTTCTAACCACCGCCTGTGCTAGTATTTGTGGCCCTCTGATGGGTGACTACTGACGGGAGTAGCCTGGGGGGAGCGGTGCCGGTGCCTTGCGATCATTGGGGTTATGTTTGTGTTTATTATAGGTTTATGTCAGCTGTGATCTTAGTGCAGCAACGGGCTCAGATTCTGCTTGCAATAGCAGTGCTCTGCGGTTCTCCGGCACTAGTTTACTGTGGGATCACTAGTATTAAAGCTGCATGCACGAATGAATAGGAGCATGGGATTGTTTGACTGGCCCTTTAATTTATGGGACTGGAGCACTGAATATTGTGTGTGTATTAGGGCTCGACAAACCTGGGAGCCACTGGCTCCTAAGTTTTTGGTATATCTATATACAAATCCAACTGTCTGGCTCCTAAATATTCTTACTGGCTTCTAATTTTTAAACAGATTTGTCAAGCACTCGTGTATATATGTGTGTGTGTGTGTAAATGCCACTGCAGAGTTCACTGGGTAAATGCCGTTGCCGGGTCGCTGCGGGGATCACTGGGTATAGGCCGTTGCCGGGTCACTGCAGGGATCACTGGGTATAGGCCGTTGCCGGGTCACTGCAGGGATCACTGGGTATAGGCCGTTGCCGGGTCGCTGCAGGGATCACTGGGTAAATGCCGTTGCCGGGTCGCTGCAGGGATCACTGGGTAAATGCCGTTGCCGGGTCGCTGCGGGGATCACTGGGTAAATGCCGTTGCCGGGTCGCTGCGGGGATCACTGGGTATAGGCCGTTGCCGGGTCGCTGCGGGGATCACTGGGTATAGGCCGTTGCCGGGTCGCTGCGGGGATCACTGGGTATAGGCCGTTGCCGGGTCGCTGCGGGGATCACTGGGTATAGGCCGTTGCCGGGTCGCTGCGGGGATCACTGGGTATAGGCCGTTGCCGGGTCGCTGCGGGGATCACTGGGTATAGGCCGTTGCCGGGTCGCTGCGGGGATCACTGGGTATAGGCCGTTGCCGGGTCGCTGCGGGGATCACTGGGTATAGGCCGTTGCCGGGTCGCTGCGGGGATCACTGGGTATAGGCCGTTGCCGGGTCGCTGCGGGGATCACTGGGTATAGGCCGTTGCCGGGTCGCTGCGGGGATCACTGGGTATAGGCCGTTGCCGGGTCGCTGCGGGGATCACTGGGTATAGGCCGTTGCCGGGTCGCTGCGGGGATCACTGGGTATAGGCCGTTGCCGGGTCGCTGCGGGGATCACTGTATTTGTATAGTTACTGGCGTTACTTTAGCCAATAGAAATGTCTATTCTGATACTTCGTCAGTAGCCTGGTGTGGCAGCTCATCAGTTCTTCTTGGAGCTGGATTTCTACTTGTGAAAGTGCAACATGCTGAGATCTGGATTTGCACAGATATTTGTGTTACACTTTCACAAGAATAAAATTGCGAAAAAAAAACTTAGCGATTACCTTCGGGTAATAACAAATGCATTCATGTATTGCAAATGCTTAAACTTTACCTTCACTTTAAACACACTTATGTGCACCTGTATCTGCAAACATGACTGCTAGCTCAGTGTACTAATTCAATTTGGAAGTGAGTTTTATGCTTGCACAATATTATCCAGTATTTGTCCCTGTGGTTTTGATGCATCTTGCTAGGTTAGTTAGGGTTTGTTTTGTTTATACAACGTACACGCATGCTAAACTTATGGATTAAGGCAATATATTAAATTGTTAAAGGGAAAGAAGCCGTTCTTTGTGTTGGGGGGAAAAAAATTAGATGTTAACTGCCTGTAAGCAACAACACTCTCCTGGTGAACATGGCTATTTTTGGTGGCTATCCATGAACGTGCCTCTTGTCATTGGCTCAGTGTGATCAGCTAGCTCCCAGTTGTGCATCACTGCTCTAGAGCTGACTGTAATGGTTTGTTACTCTATTTGCAGGAGATAAACTTGCAAGAGAGAGTGCAATAAGAAAATGCTTAGTATTTAAATGTACACACAAGTGCTAAAGTTCTGTCTTACAAAGTACTCACTCCATATTGATCGTATTTCTTTCTTTAGAAAAGACCAAGAAACTTCTGTTCAGTGGGGCAAAGGCTTTTATGGGCAACACAGAGCACCAGATGGAGAGTGCGGAAGAAAGAGACAGCAATGCACATGCGCTACTAACCGGACAAACCATTATTGGCCATGATGGGAAACTGATGCGAAGCTCCAGTGCACAGAAGTGTAAGTGTTGTCTTTAGCAGTCTAGCATGGGAAGAGGTGATAGTCGCAGATGCAAGGAGCAGGTCATTGGTGCATATTAGTGGGCGGGCTGGAGTATACTTGTTTGTTAGAGGATAGGTGTCTGCTGTGAATGGTGGGAGTCCAAAGAAGGGACTCGCAGAGAGGTGCAGCAGATGCAGAGCGAAAGGAAAGGTGGATCATCCTGGCAGAGGCATTTAGGATGGATTGAAGGGGGAGAGGCGGGAGAAAGGAAGGCCAGTAAGTAGGTTATTGCAGTAGTCAAGTCAGGAAATGACAAGGGAATGGATTATTTGTGGTGATGGCACTCAGAAAAGTGTGAATCTCGGAAATATTGCGTAGGTGGTTGCAGCAGGATGAGGAAAGGGATTGGATGTGGGGGATGAAGGCTGGATTTGAGTCAAGTGTAACTCCAAGGCAGCAAACTTGGGGAGATGGCCATGCTGTCGACAGGGATAGAAAAGTTGGCGTAGAGCTGGGGGGGATTAGAAGGAGCTCAGTCTATACAGTGTTCTTCCCAGGGCCAACTTAATGGGCACACCAACCAGCTGAATTTACTGACCACTTGGCTAAAATGAGAACCAATATAAAGTGAGCCCCCCCTTTCATGTCTCATTAAATCTATTTGATTATGTAATTTTGTAGGATTTATAAATGTATTATGCTGCCCCACCCTACTTCATACTTTTGTGGATTGTGGGGATTTTTTTCTCTTTTAGTGACTTACACATTTGCAAATTATTTTGTTTCTCTCCACTGTTAGTGCCGCCTGTGGGTGTCACCAAAGCCTGCTCTTCCTGTGTCCGGTCAGTGGGGGATAAAGAGTGCTGCTCACAGTGTGAGCGATACGTATGTCGCAATTGCTGCAAGTTGTGTAGCTGCTGCAGTGCAGTAACCTGCTCGTTCTGTGGCATTCCTGTGTAAGTACCGCCTAACGCACGTGCAGTTTTATGGTATAAAATGTCAGCTGAGTATTAAAGGGACAGTCAACACCAGAATTTTTGTTGTTTAAAAAGAAATGCCAGTATATTTATGAAAATCTTAGTGCTATCCAAATAATATATCAGCTTATGGCAGGGTTATAACACAATACAAATAATGATTTTCCTTAAAAATAGAAACCCTTAATCAACATGCACCTACTAGACCATACAATTAATATAAATATCTGAATTCTTTTATTTAGTTAATATCCATGAACATATTGAAATATATTTGCAATAAAAGGAAATGAAATATTATATGTGCTTGAAAACTATTTAAATATGCTATGCAAAATTCATACACGCTTATCTTAAAAACCAGCCTTATTTACAAATCTTTTAACATCCAAACAATACAACTCTTTTTAAACTGTGCTCTTAAGCAATAGGATAATATATATATTCTGCTATTTAACTGCAATTTATCCTAATACAAAATTTACAGAATCAGAACTTGCACAGATGAGTTACTTAACAAATCAGATACAGATTTAAACAATATATAAGCTGTGAAATGCTAACTTAAGATCCAAACTATTTCTTTAACTCTGCTACATACAGTAATAGTAAATGCTTGCATACAAATAGGCAGGCTAAGAGCTATCTGAAACAATGGCATACAGTTTAAAAGTATAATCTGCTCTTTAAATCTATTAAATACAAGTTGACTATGCTCTCACCAGTTCCCTTTTTGTTTCAAGTTTTTTTTTTTTTTTTAATTAGAACAATATACTGTATTATACTTCACCAATTTTGAACCAATTCGTAGCGGTCTTTAGGTCATCTCATTCGAAGGAAGGTTTTTGCACAAATCAGGGTTAAAGGAACACAGTACCCCAAATTTTTCTTTTGTAATTCAGACAGAGCAGCAATTTTAAGCACCTTTCTAATTTACTCCTATTATCAAATTCTCTTCGTTCTCTTGCTATCATTATTTGAAAAAAAAGGCATCTAAGCTTTTTTTTTTTTGTTTCAGTACTCTGGACAGCAGTTTTTTATTGGTGGATGAATTTATCCACCAATCAGCAAGAACAACCCAGGTTGTTCACCAAAAATGGGCCAGCATCTAAACTTACATTCTTGCATTTCAAATAAAGATACCAAGAGAATGAAGAAAATTTGATAATAGGAGTAAATTAGAAAGTTGCTTAAAATTTCATGCTCAATCTGAATCACGAAAGAAATTTTTTGGGTACAGTGTCCCTTTAAGTTTTGAGCTCCTTGCTGAAGTGAAATTTTCCCAGGTATATCGCAGCTAAAATCAGATCACTCGTTTCAGCAAGTTACAGACAACTGTCCCCTGTGCATTCAACACTCCCATTATATATAATCATTGATAACCTGTTTCGTTCACGCCCTTTTTGCTTGTCCCTTGTCATTGGATAATTGTTTTAGTATACATTGTTGTTATGGAAACGCCCGCGGAGCCTTGTCATTGGATAACCGGAATATCTCATTCCCAACAGCCAAAAGGCTTTCTGGCTGTAGTTCTCTCATGGCAACACCGGGTGGCAGTATTACAAACAGACACAGCAATATCATTTTTATACATTTGAACAACCTAAATCAGTATTTCTATGAAAGGGTTATTCATTTATCATTTACTGCAACAACTATTCAGAAAATTCATTGAGATATAACTTATCCAAAACAAATATTGTGATCATTTTTATATTAAAATAATTTATATTTCATAGTCATATCACATCAAAGTAACTTCCATATCTTCATCTCACTATATTTTAAAAGATGTATTTAAAACTTTATAAACATTTATTGCACATTCATATGACTTATTTCATCTCACGCAGGCATTCCATCTGAAATAAAGTAATAAGTGTCATTAATTTCTTTTCAGGTCCACAAGTGTTTATTTATATTCTTAAAAACACAGAGGCTAAGTAAGATCTTTTATGTTTTCAAAACAAATATATATATATATATATATATTATGCCATATTTTATGTTTCTAATAAGCCCAGGATGTATGAACCTTCTTCATGCTGATCTGCGATTATATGTCTGAAAAATATAAACACTACAGAGGTTATTAAACATTTTTGACTGACTAAAACAGTTACCTCCCAAGCTTAGCAAATATCCATGTAATAGAGAATTAGACAATTTCTATATTTAATACATTCTGAGGCATGCATTCAAATAGAAATACATTTATTTGCTGTCTGTACATTAGGTTCTCAGGGTCACACCTCAGCATTTGTCTTTTGTTTCCCAAGGCCTTCAATGCCCCACATGGGGTCAATCCACGAGTAGTTGTAAAAGTCTTAATACAACATATTTTCTGTTTAGCTATCAGTGCAGACGTGTATTTGATGTTTACAGATAACTAACACCTATGTGCATAAAAGCTGTTTCCCTATGATTTTGATCAGTTCCAAGGGGGTATTTCAGACGTCTCGACTCCATACACCACACGCACACTGAGGTATAATTAACTGAGCCAATAACAAGAGACGTGTGCAGCCACCTCTGCAGTTGGTTTGCATTGGTGCTCTTGATCCTACCTAGGGTGTTTTTTTTGGGGGGGGGCATTTACCCTAAATGTTTCTTCCCTTTAATTTGTTCCAAGTGATCAATTTTTACCTGCTGGAGTGTAGTAAATTTTTTACAAATGGCTTATTTGCCTTTATATCAGAATTTAAATAGCTGATTTTGCCTGTGGTATCCCTATCTCTACTGAAAGCTTAGGTAAAGGACATTAAACACTAGAGATGGTGATAAAGCTATAAAGGATTTATCATTTTTATATTGCACACGCGTACCTCAGATATTGCGGGTTTGGTTCCAGACCACAGCAATAAAGTGAGTCCCACTTATTTTTTTTGTTTCCCAGTGCATATAATTTATTTACACTATAGTCTAAGTGTGCAATAGCATTGTTTAAATATCTTTTTTAATATAAAAAAATACTATATATTGCTACGGGGGGGGGGGGGGGTAGTGTTTAGTGCTGCAGGACTGAGGGTAGCTAAGGCTGCAGTTTATAGACGGGTTCAATAAACAAATGTACTAATTTACTGCACGTTTTTGTTTTTTCCTTTTGTTTCAGAGAAAACAACCTCAGCGAACAAGTGTTCTGCTCTTCCTGTTCTGTGTTTGAAGTCTAAATGGATTTTTCTGTTTTTGTGGATTCCCTTTTTTATATTAAAGTTGTAATTTTATATTTGTATTTTATGTATAACAGTTGCAAATAAATAAATCTTTATAGTAAACTTTGTGACCACCGGGTGGTGCTGTAGTCTGTTACAGAAATACTAAAGAATTCCATAATGGCACTGACTTGTTTGCTAGCTCAGTGTGATAACCGCTGCCCTAGGCAAAACTTCAGTAGATTGATGGAAACGTAACCTTTATTTTAGACTTATCTTTCATGATTCAGATAGAGGATAACTTTCCACTCCTATTAAATGTGCTTCATTCTCTATCCTTTGTTGAAGGAACAACTGTAACAACTTAAGTGATTTTTGCATTTGCTGATCTGTGTTTAGTGGTCCTTTAACTGAGTTAGGTGCGAAAATCTCCTTGTCTCACATGGCTATATTGCTGAGGGAAATGCTTATGTTAGTGCAGCAGCTGTGAGATGCAGACATAAGTGTTACAGTATCTAAACAAGTAACCAGTGAATTTCTAAAAGCACACGATTTATACAGCAGACAATATATGGTTCCCTTGCATCTCTAAAAGCACAAGATTTGTACAGCAGACAATATATGGTTCCCTTGCATCTCTAAAAGCACAAGATTTATACAGCAGACAATATATGGTTCCCTTGCATCTCTAAAAGCACAAGATTTATACAGCAGACAATATATGGTTCTCTTGCATCTCTAAAAGCACAAGATTTATACAGCAGACAATATATGGTTCTCTTGCATCTCTAAAAGCACAAGATTTATACAGCAGACAATATATGGTTCCCTTGCATCTCTAAAAGCACAAGATTTATACAGCAGACAATATATGGTTCCCTTGCATCTCTAAAAGCACAAGATTTGTACAGCAGACAATATATGGTTCTCTTGCATCTCTAAAAGCACAAGATTTATACAGCAGACAATATATGGTTCTCTTGCATCTCTAAAAGCACAAGATTTGTACAGCAGACAATATATGGTTCTCTTGCATCTCTAAAAGCACAAGATTTATACAGCAGACAATATATGGTTCTCTTGCATCTCTAAAAGCACAAGATTTGTACAGCAGACAATATATGGTTCCCTTGCATCTCTAAAAGCACAAGATTTATACAGCAGACAATATATGGTTCCCTTGCATCTCTAAAAGCACAAGATTTGTACAGCAGACAATATATGGTTCCCTTGCATCTCTAAAAGCACAAGATTTGTACAGCAGACAATATATGGTTCTCTTGCATCTCTAAAAGCACAAGATTTGTACAGCAGACAATATATGGTTCCCTTGCATCTCTAAAAGCACAAGATTTGTACAGCAGACAATATATGGTTCTCTTGCATCTCTAAAAGCACAAGATTTATACAGCAGACAATATATGGTTCCCTTGCATCTCTAAAAGCACAAGATTTATACAGCAGACAATATATGGTTCCCTTGCATCTCTAAAAGCACAAGATTTATACAGCAGACAATATATGGTTCCCTTGCATCTCTAAAAGCACAAGATTTGTACAGCAGACAATATATGGTTCCCTTGCATCTCTAAAAGCACAAGATTTGTACAGCAGACAATATATGGTTCCCTTGCATCTCTAAAAGCACAAGATTTGTACAGCAGACAATATATGGTTCCCTTGCATCTCTAAAGGCACAAGATTTATACAGCAGACAATATATGGTTCCCTTGCATCTCTAAAGGCACAAGATTTATACAGCAGACAATATATGGTTCCCTTGCATCTCTAAAAGCACAAGATTTGTACAGCAGACAATATATGGTTCTCTTGCATCTCTAAAAGCACAAGATTTATACAGCAGACAATATATGGTTCTCTTGCATCTCTAAAAGCACAAGATTTATACAGCAGACAATATATGGTTCCCTTGCATCTCAAAAAGCACAAGATTTATACAGCAGACAATATATGGTTCTCTTGCATCTCTAAAAGCACAAGATTTATACAGCAGACAATATATGGTTCCCTTGCATGTCTAAAAGCACAAGATTTATACAACAGACAATATATGGTTCTCTTGCATCTCTAAAAGCACAAGATTTATACAGCAGACAATATATGGTTCCCTTGCATGTCTAAAAGCACAAGATTTATACAGCAGACAATATATGGTTCCCTTGCATCTCTAATAGCACAAGATTTGTACAGCAGACAATATATGGTTCCCTTGCATCTCTAAAAGCACAAGATTTATACAACAGACAATATATGGTTCCCTTGCATCTCTAAAAGCACAAGATTTATACAGCAGACAATATATGGTTCCCTTGCATCTCTAAAAGCACAAGATTTGTACAGCAGACAATATATGGTTCAATTTGCATCTCTAAAAGCACAAGATTTGTACAGCAGACAATATATGGTTCCCTTGCATCTCTAAAAGCACAAGATTTGTACAGCAGACAATATATGGTTCCCTTGCATCTCTAAAAGCACAAGATTTAAGTAGACAATATGGTCCTAAATAAGGAATATGGTTCCCTTGCATCTCTAAAAGCACAAGATTTATACAGCAGACAATATATGGTTCCCTTGCATCTCTAAAAGCACAATATTTATACAGCAGACAATATATGGTTCCCTTGCATCTCTAAAAGCACAAGATTTGTACAGCAGACAATATATGGTTCTCTTGCATCTCTAAAAGCACAAGATTTGTACAGCAGACAATATATGGTTCCCTTGCATCTCTAAAAGCACAAGATTTATACAGCAGACAATATATGGTTCTCTTGCATCTCTAAAAGCACAAGATTTATACAGCAGACAATATATGGTTCCCTTGCATGTCTAAATGCACAAGATTTATACAGCAGACAATATATGGTTCCCTTGCATGTCTAAATGCACAAGATTTATACAGCAGACAATATATGGTTCTTGCATCTCTAAAAGCACAAGATTTATACAGCAGACAATATATGGTTCCCTTTCATTTCTAAAAGCACAAGATTTGTACAGCAGACAATATATGGTTCTCTTGCATCTCTAAAAGCACAAGATTTATACAGCAGACAATATATGGTTCTCTTGCATCTCTAAAAGCACAAGATTTATACAGCAGACAATATATGGTTCCCTTGCATCTCTAAAAGCACAAGATTTGTACAGCAGAGAATATATGGTTCCCTTGCATCTCTAAAAGCACAAGATTTATACAGCAGACAATATATGGTTCTCTTGCATTTCTAAAAGCACAAGATTTATACAGCAGACAATATATGGTTCCCTTGCATCTCTAAAAGCACAAGATTTATACAGCAGACAATATATGGTTCCCTTGCATCTCTAAAAGCACAAGATTTATACAGCAGACAATATATGGTTCCCTTGCATCTCTAAAAGCACAAGATTTATACAGCAGACAATATATGGTTCCCTTGCATCTCTAAAAGCACAAGATTTATACAGCAGACAATATATGGTTCCCTTGCATCTCTAAAAGCACAAGATTTGTACAGCAGACAATATATGGTTCCCTTGCATCTCTAAAAGCACAAGATTTGTACAGCAGACAATATATGGTTCCCTTGCATCTCTAAAAGCACAAGATTTATACAGCAGACAATATATGGTTCTCTTGCATCTCTAAAAGCACAAGATTTGTACAGCAGACAATATATGGTTCTCTTGCATCTCTAAAAGCACAAGATTTGTACAGCAGACAATATATGGTTCCCTTGCATCTCTAAAAGCACAAGATTTATACAGCAGACAATATATGGTTCTCTTGCATCTCTAAAAGCACAAGATTTGTACAGCAGACAATATATGGTTCCCTTGCATCTCTAAAAGCACAAGATTTATACAGCAGACAATATATGGTTCCCTTGCATTTCTAAAAGCACAGGATTTGTACAGCAGACAATATATGGTTCTCTTGCATCTCTAAAAGAACAAGATTTGTACAGCAGACAATATATGGTTCCCTTGCATCTCTAAAAGCACAAGATTTATACAGCAGACAATATATGGTTCCCTTGCATCTCTAAAAGCACAAGATTTATACAGCAGACAATATATGGTTCCCTTGCATCTCTAAAAGCACAAGATTTGTACAGCAGACAATATATGGTTCTCTTGCATCTCTAAAAGCACAAGATTTGTACAGCAGACAATATATGGTTCCCTTGCATCTCTAAAAGCACAAGATTTATACAGCAGACAATATATGGTTCTCTTGCATCTCTAAAAGCACAAGATTTGTACAGCAGACAATATATGGTTCCCTTGCATCTCTAAAAGCACAAGATTTGTACAGCAGACAATATATGGTTCCCTTGCATCTCTAAAAGCACAAGATTTATACAGCAGACAATATATGGTTCTCTTGCATCTCTAAAAGCACAAGATTTGTACAGCAGACAATATATGGTTCCCTTGCATCTCTAAAAGCACAAGATTTGTACAGCAGACAATATATGGTTCCCTTGCATCTCTAAAAGGCACAAGATTTATACAGCAGACAATATATGGTTCCCTTGCATCTCTAAAAGGCACAAGATTTATACAGCAGACAATATATGGTTCCCTTGCATCTCTAAAAGCACAAGATTTGTACAGCAGACAATATATGGTTCTCTTGCATCTCTAAAAGCACAAGATTTATACAGCAGACAATATATGGTTCTCTTGCATCTCTAAAAGCACAAGATTTATACAGCAGACAATATATGGTTCCCTTGCATCTCTAAAAGCACAAGATTTATACAGCAGACAATATATGGTTCTCTTGCATCTCTAAAAGCACAAGATTTATACAGCAGACAATATATGGTTCCCTTGCATCTCTAAAAGCACAAGATTTATACAGCAGACAATATATGGTTCTCTTGCATCTCTAAAAGCACAAGATTTATACAGCAGACAATATATGGTTCCCTTGCATGTCTAAAAGCACAAGATTTATACAGCAGACAATATATGGTTCCCTTGCATCTCTAAAAGCACAAGATTTGTACAGCAGACAATATATGGTTCCCTTGCATCTCTAAAAGCACAAGATTTGTACAGCAGACAATATATGGTTCTCTTGCATCTCTAAAAGCACAAGATTTATACAGCAGACAATATATGGTTCTCTTGCATCTCTAAAAGCACAAGATTTATACAACAGACAATATATGGTTCCCTTGCATCTCTAAAAGCACAAGATTTATACAACAGACAATATATGGTTCCCTTGCATCTCTAAAAGCACAAGATTTATACAGCAGACAATATATGGTTCTCTTGCATCTCTAAAAGCACAAGATTTGTACAGCAGACAATATATGGTTCTCTTGCATCTCTAAAAGCACAAGATTTGTACAGCAGACAATATATGGTTCCCTTGCATCTCTAAAAGCACAAGATTTGTACAGCAGACAATATATGGTTCCCTTGCATCTCTAAAAGCACAAGATTTATACAGTAGACAATATATGGTTCCCTTACATCTCTAAAAGCACAATATTTATACAGCAGACAATATATGGTTCCCTTGCATCTCTAAAAGCACAAGATTTATACAGCAGACAATATATGGTTCCCTTGCATCTCTAAAAGCACAAGATTTATACAGCAGACAATATATGGTTCTCTTGCATCTCTAAAAGCACAAGATTTATACAGCAGACAATATATGGTTCCCTTGCATGTCTAAATGCACAAGATTTATACAGCAGACAATATATGGTTCCCTTGCATGTCTAAATGCACAAGATTTATACAGCAGACAATATATGGTTCTTGCATCTCTAAAAGCACAAGATTTATACAGCAGACAATATATGGTTCCCTTTCATTTCTAAAAGCACAAGATTTGTACAGCAGACAATATATGGTTCTCTTGCATCTCTAAAAGCACAAGATTTATACAGCAGACAATATATGGTTCTCTTGCATCTCTAAAAGCACAAGATTTATACAGCAGACAATATATGGTTCCCTTGCATCTCTAAAAGCACAAGATTTGTACAGCAGAGAATATATGGTTCCCTTGCATCTCTAAAAGCACAAGATTTATACAGCAGACAATATATGGTTCTCTTGCATCTCTAAAAGCACAAGATTTGTACAGCAGACAATATATGGTTCTCTTGCATCTCTAAAAGCACAAGATTTATACAGCAGACAATATATGGTTCCCTTGCATCTCTAAAAGCACAAGATTTGTACAGCAGACAATATATGGTTCTCTTGCATCTCTAAAAGCACAAGATTTGTACAGCAGACAATATATGGTTCTCTTGCATCTCTAAAAGCACAAGATTTGTACAGCAGACAATATATGGTTCTCTTGCATTTCTAAAAGCACAAGATTTATACAGCAGACAATATATGGTTCCCTTGCATCTCTAAAAGCACAAGATTTGTACAGCAGACAATATATGGTTCCCTTGCATCTCTAAAAGCACAAGATTTATACAACAGACAATATATGGTTCTCTTGCATCTCTAAAAGCACAAGATTTATACAGCAGACAATATATGGTTCCCTTGCATCTCTAAAAGCACAAGATTTGTACAGCAGGCAATATATGGTTCTCTTGCATCTCTAAAAGCACAAGATTTATACAGCAGACAATATATGGTTCCCTTACATCTCTAAAAGCACAAGATTTATACAGCAGACAATATATGGTTCCCTTGCATCTCTAAAAGCACAAGATTTTTACAGCAGACAATATATGGTTCCCTTGCATCTCTAAAAGCACAAGATTTATACAGCAGACAATATATGGTTCCCTTGCATG
The DNA here is from genome assembly GCF_027579735.1 of Bombina bombina. Classification (NCBI taxonomy): domain Eukaryota; kingdom Metazoa; phylum Chordata; class Amphibia; order Anura; family Bombinatoridae; genus Bombina; species Bombina bombina. The sequence continues at coordinate 16,871,263 of NC_069499.1, read as the reverse complement.
TCTAAAAGCACAAGATTTATACAGCAGACAATATATGGTTCCCTTGCATGTCTAAAAGCACAAGATTTATACAGCAGACAATATATGGTTCCCTTACATCTCTAAAAGCACAAGATTTATACAGCAGACAATATATGGTTCCCTTGCATCTCTAAAAGCACAAGATTTATACAGCAGACAATATATGGTTCCCTTGCATCTCTAAAAGCACAAGATTTGTACAGCAGACAATATATGGTTCTCTTGCATCTCTAAAAGCACAAGATTTGTACAGCAGACAATATATGGTTCCCTTGCATCTCTAAAAGCACAAGATTTATACAGCAGACAATATATGGTTCTCTTGCATCTCTAAAAGCACAAGATTTATACAGCAGACAATATATGGTTCCCTTGCATCTCTAAAAGCACAAGATTTGTACAGCAGACAATATATGGTTCTCTTGCATCTCTAAAAGCACAAGATTTATACAGCAGACAATATATGGTTCCCTTGCATCTCTAAAAGCACAAGATTTATACAGCAGACAATATATGGTTCCCTTGCATCTCTAAAAGCACAAGATTTATACAGCAGACAATATATGGTTCCCTTGCATCTCTAAAAGCACAAGATTTATACAGCAGACAATATATGGTTCCCTTGCATCTCTAAAAGCACAAGATTTGTACAGCAGACAATATATGGTTCCCTTGCATCTCTAAAAGCACAAGATTTATACAGCAGACAATATATGGTTCCCTTGCATCTCTAAAAGCACAAGATTTATACAGCAGACAATATATGGTTCTCCTTGCATCTCTAAAAGCACAAGATTTGTACAGCAGACAATATATGGTTCCCTTGCATCTCTAAAAGCACAAGATTTGTACAGCAGACAATATATGGTTCCCTTGCATCTCTAAAAGCACAAGATTTAGTACAGCAGACAATATATGGTTCTCCTTGCATCTCTAAAAGCACAAGATTTATACAGCAGACAATATATGGTTCCCTTGCATCTCTAAAAGCACAAGATTTATACAGCAGACAATATATGGTTCCCTTGCATCTCTAAAAGCACAAGATTTATACAGCAGACAATATATGGTTCCCTTGCATCTCTAAAAGCACAAGATTTATACAGCAGACAATATATGGTTCCCTTGCATCTCTAAAAGCACAAGATTTATACAGCAGACAATATATGGTTCCCTTGCATCTCTAAAAGCACAAGATTTGTACAGCAGACAATATATGGTTCCCTTGCATCTCTAAAAGCACAAGATTTGTACAGCAGACAATATATGGTTCTCTTGCATCTCTAAAAGCACAAGATTTGTACAGCAGACAATATATGGTTCCCTTGCATCTCTAAAAGCACAAGATTTATACAGCAGACAATATATGGTTCTCTTGCATCTCTAAAAGCACAAGATTTATACAGCAGACAATATATGGTTCCCTTGCATCTCTAAAAGCACAAGATTTGATACAGCAGACAATATATGGTTCTCTTGCCATCTCTAAAAGCACAAGATTTGTACAGCAGACAATATATGGTTCCCTTGCATCTCTAAAAGCACAAGATTTATACAGCAGACAATATATGGTTCCCTTGCATCTCTAAAGCACAAGATTTGTACAGCAGACAATATATGGTTCCCTTGCATCTCTAAAAGCACAAGATTTATACAGCAGACAATATATGGTTCTCTTGCATCTCTAAAAGCACAAGATTTGTACAGCAGACAATATATGGTTCCCTTGCATCTCTAAAAGCACAAGATTTATACAGCAGACAATATATGGTTCTCTTGCATCTCTAAAAGCACAAGATTTGTACAGCAGACAATATATGGTTCCCTTGCATCTCTAAAAGCACAAGATTTATACAGCAGACAATATATGGTTCTCTTGCATCTCTAAAAGCACAAGATTTGTACAGCAGACAATATATGGTTCCCTTGCATCTCTAAAAGCACAAGATTTGTACAGCAGACAATATATGGTTCCCTTGCATCTCTAAAAGCACAAGATTTGTACAGCAGACAATATATGGTTCCCTTGCATCTCTAAAAGCACAAGATTTGTACAGCAGACAATATATGGTTCCCTTGCATCTCTAAAAGCACAAGATTTGTACAGCAGACAATATATGGTTCTCTTGCATCTCTAAAAGCACAAGATTTATACAGCAGACAATATATGGTTCCCTTGCATCTCTAAAAGCACAAGATTTATACAGCAGACAATATATGGTTCTCTTGCATCTCTAAAAGCACAAGATTTATACAGCAGACAATATATGGTTCCCTTGCATCTCTAAAAGCACAAGATTTATACAGCAGACAATATATGGTTCCCTTGCATCTCTAAAAGCACAAGATTTGTACAGCAGACAATATATGGTTCCCTTGCATCTCTAAAAGCACAAGATTTGTACAGCAGACAATATATGGTTCCCTTGCATCTCTAAAAGCACAAGATTTGTACAGCAGACAATATATGGTTCCCTTGCATCTCTAAAAGCACAAGATTTATACAGCAGACAATATATGGTTCCCTTGCATCTCTAAAAGCACAAGATTTGTACAGCAGACAATATATGGTTCTCTTGCATCTCTAAAAGCACAAGATTTATACAGCAGACAATATATGGTTCTCTTGCATCTCTAAAAGCACAAGATTTATACAGCAGACAATATATGGTTCCCTTGCATCTCTAAAAGCACAAGATTTATACAGCAGACAATATATGGTTCCCTTGCATCTCTAAAAGCACAAGATTTATACAGCAGACAATATATGGTTCCCTTGCATCTCTAAAAGCACAAGATTTATACAGCAGACAATATATGGTTCCTCTTGCATCTCTAAAAGCACAAGATTTATACAGCAGACAATATATGGTTCCCTTGCATCTCTAAAAGCACAAGATTTATACAGCAGACAATATATGGTTCCCTTGCATCTCTAAAAGCACAAGATTTGTACAGCAGACAATATATGGTTCCCTTGCATCTCTAAAAGCACAAGATTTATACAGCAGACAATATATGGTTCTCCTTGCATCTCTAAAAGCACAAGATTTATACAGCAGACAATATATGGTTCCCTTGCATCTCTAAAAGCACAAGATTTATACAGCAGACAATATATGGTTCCCTTGCATCTCTAAAAAGCACAAGATTTGTACAGCAGACAATATATGGTTCCCTTGCATCTCTAAAAGCACAAGATTTATACAGCAGACAATATATGGTTCCCTTGCATCTCTAAAAGCACAAGATTTATACAGCAGACAATATATGGTTCCCTTGCATCTCTAAAAGCACAAGATTTATACAGCAGACAATATATGGTTCCCTTGCATCTCTAAAAGCACAAGATTTATACAGCAGACAATATATGGTTCCCTTGCATCTCTAAAAGCACAAGATTTATACAGCAGACAATATATGGTTCCCTTGCATCTCTAAAAGCACAAGATTTATACAGCAGACAATATATGGTTCCCTTGCATCTCTAAAAGCACAAGATTTATACAGCAGACAATATATGGTTCCCTTGCATCTCTAAAAGCACAAGATTTATACAGCAGACAATATATGGTTCCCTTGCATCTCTAAAAGCACAAGATTTATACAGCAGACAATATATGGTTCCCTTACATCTCTAAAAGCACAAGATTTGATACAGCAGACAATATATGGTTCCTCTTGCATCTCTAAAAGCACAAGATTTGTACAGCAGACAATATATGGTTCCCTTGCATCTCTAAAAGCACAAGATTTATACAGCAGACAATATATGGTTCTCTTGCATCTCTAAAAGCACAAGATTTGTACAGCAGACAATATATGGTTCCCTTGCATCTCTAAAAGCACAAGATTTATACAGCAGACAATATATGGTTCCCTTGCATCTCTAAAAGCACAAGATTTGTACAGCAGACAATATATGGTTCCCTTGCATCTCTAAAAGCACAAGATTTAGTACAGCAGACAATATATGGTTCCCTTGCATCTCTAAAAGCACAAGATTTATACAGCAGACAATATATGGTTCTCTTGCATCTCTAAAAGCACAAGATTTGTACAGCAGACAATATATGGTTCTCTTGCATCTCTAAAAGCACAAGATTTGTACAGCAGACAATATATGGTTCCCTTGCATCTCTAAAAAGCACAAGATTTATACAGCAGACAATATATGGGTTCCCTTGCATCTCTAAAAGCACAAGATTTGTACAGCAGACAATATATGGTTCCCTTGCATCTCTAAAAGCACAAGATTTGTACAGCAGACAATATATGGTTCTCTTGCATCTCTAAAAGCACAAGATTTAGTACAGCAGACAATATATGGTTTCTCTTGCATCTCTAAAAGCACAAGATTTATACAGCAGACAATATATGGTTCCCTTGCATCTCTAAAAGCACAAGATTTATACAGCAGACAATATATGGTTCCCTTGCATCTCTAAAAGCACAAGATTTATACAGCAGACAATATATGGTTCTCTTGCATCTCTAAAAGCACAAGATTTGTACAGCAGACAATATATGGTTCCCTTGCATCTCTAAAAGCACAAGATTTTTACAGCAGACAATATATGGTTCCCTTGCATCTCTAAAAGCACAAGATTTATACAACAGACAATATATGGTTCCCTTGCATCTCTAAAAGCACAAGATTTATACAGCAGACAATATATGGTTCCCTTGCATCTCTAAAAGCACAAGATTTATACAGCAGACAATATATGGTTCCCTTGCATCTCTAAAAGCACAAGATTAGTACATCAGACAATATATGGTTCCCTTTGCATCTCTAAAAGCACAAGATTTATACAGCAGACAATATATGGTTCCCTTGCATCTCTAAAAGCACAAGATTTGTACAGCAGACAATATATGGTTCTCCTTGCATCTCTAAAAGCACAAGATTTTGTACAGCAGACAATATATGGTTCCCTTGCATCTCTAAAAGCACAAGATTTATACAGCAGACAATATATGGTTTCCTTGCATCTCTAAAAGCACAAGATTTATACAGCAGACAATATATGGTTCCCTTGCATCTCTAAAAGCACAAGATTTATACAGCAGACAATATATGGTTCCCTTGCATCTCTAAAAGCACAAGATTTATACAGCAGACAATATATGGTTCCCTTGCATCTCTAAAAGCACAAGATTTGTACAGCAGACAATATATGGTTCCCTTGCATCTCTAAAAGCACAAGATTTGTACAGCAGACAATATATGGTTCCTTGCATCTCTAAAGCACAAGATTTGTACAGCAGACAATATATGGTTCTCTTGCATCTCTAAAAGCACAAGATTTGTACAGCAGGACAATATATGGTTCCCTTGCATCTCTAAAAGCACAAGATTTATACAGCAGACAATATATGGTTCCCTTGCATCTCTAAAAGCACAAGATTTAGTACAGCAGGACAATATATGGTTCTCCTTGCATCTCTAAAAGCACAAGATTTATACAGCAGACAATATATGGTTCACTTGCATCTCTAAAAGCACAAGATTTGTACAGCAGACAATATATGGTTCACCTTGCATCTCTAAAAGCACAAGATTTGTACAGCAGACAATATATGGTTCCCTTGCATCTCTAAAAGCACAAGATTTGTACAGCAGACAATATATGGTTCTCCTTGCATCTCTAAAAGCACAAGATTTCTTACAGCTGACAATATATGGTTCCCTTGATCTCTAAAAGCACAAGATTTACTACAGCAGACAATATATGGTTCCCTTGAATCTCTAATAGCACAAGATTTGTACAGCAGACAATATATGGTCTCCCTTGCATCTCTAAAAGCACAAGATTTGTACAGCAGACAATATATGGTTTCCCCTTGCATTCTCTAAAGCACAAGATTCTATACAGCAGAACAATATATTGTTCCTTGCATCTACTAAAGCCACAAGATTTATACAGCAGACAATATATGGTTCCCTTGCATCTCTAAAAGCACAAGATTTATACAAGCAGAAATATATGGTTCCCTTGCATCTCTAAAAGCACAAGATTTATACAGCAGACATATATGGTTCCCTTGCATCCTCTAAAAGCACAAGATTTGTACAGCAGACAATATATGGTTCTCTTGCATCTCTAAAAGCACAAGATTTGTACAGCAGACAATATATGGTTCTCCTTGCATCTCTAAAAGCACAAGATTTGTACAGCAGACAATATATGGTTCTCTTGCATCTCTAAAAGCACAAGAATTTATACAGCAGACCAATATATGGTTCCCTTGCATCTCTAAAGCACAAGATTTGTACAACAGACAATATATGGTTCCCTTGCATCTCTAAAAGCACAAGATTTTACAGCAGACAATATATGGTTCCCTTGCAATTCTCTAAAAGCACAAGATTTGTACAGCAGACAATATATGGTTCCCTTGCATCTCTAAAGCACAAGAATTTGTACAGCAGACAATATATGGTTCCCTTGCATCTCTAAAGCACAAGATTTATACAGCAGACAATATATGGTTCTCTTGCATCTCTAAAAGCACAAGATTTTTACAGCAGACATTATATGGTTCTATTGCATCTCTAAAAGCACAAGATTTATACAGCAGACAATATATGGTTCCCTGCATCTCTAAAAGCACAAGATTTATACAGCAGACAATATATGGTTCCCTTGCATCTCTAAAAGCACAAGATTTGTACAGCAGACAATATATGGTTCACCTTGCATCTCTAAAAGCACAAGATTTATACAGCAGACAATATATGGTTCCCTTGCATCTCTAAAAGCACAAGATTTGTACAGCAGACAAATATATGGTTCCCTTGCATCTCTAAAAGCACAAGATTTGTACAGCAGACAATATATGGTTCCCTTGCATCTCTAAAAGCACAAGATTTGTACAGCAGACAATATATGGTTCCCTTGCATCTCTAAAAGCACAAGATTTATACAGCAGACAATATATGGTTCCCTTGCATCTCTAAAAGCACAAGATTTATACAGCAGACAATATATGGTTCCCTTGCATCTCTAAAAGCACAAGATTTGTACAGCAGACAATATATGGTTCCCTTGCATCTCTAAAAGCACAAGATTTGTACAGCAGACAATATATGGTTCACTTGCATCTCTAAAAGCACAAGATTTGTACAGCAGACAATATATGGTTCCCTTGCATCTCTAAAAGCACAAGATTTGTACAGCAGACAATATATGGTTCTCCTTGCATCTCTAAAAGCACAAGATTTATACAGCAGACAATATATGGTTCCCTTGCATCTCTAAAAGCACAAGATTTATACAGCAGACAATATATGGTTCTCTTGCATCTCTAAAAGCACAAGATTTGTACAGCAGACAATATATGGTTCCCTTGCATCTCTAAAAGCACAAGATTTATACAGCAGACAATATATGGTTCCCTTGCATCTCTAAAAGCACAAGATTTATACAGCAGACAATATATGGTTCCCTTGCATCTCTAAAAGCACAAGATTTGTACAGCAGACAATATATGGTTCCCTTGCATCTCTAAAAGCACAAGATTTATACAGCAGACAATATATGGTTCCCTTGCATCTCTAAAAGCACAAGATTTGTACAGCAGACAATATATGGTTCCCTTGCATCTCTAAAAGCACAAGATTTGTACAGCAGACAATATATGGTTCTCTTGCATCTCTAAAAGCACAAGATTTATACAGCAGACAATATATGGTTCCTCTTGCATCTCTAAAAGCACAAGATTTATACAGCAGACAATATATGGTTCTCTTGCATCTCTAAAAGCACAAGATTTAGTACAGCAGACAATATATGGTTCCCTTGCATCTCTAAAAGCACAAGATTTATACAGCAACAATATATGGTTCTCTTGCATCTCTAAAAGCACAAGATTTATACAGCAGACAATATATGGTTCTCTTGCATCTCTAAAAGCACAAGATTTATACAGCAGACAATATATGGTTCCCTTGCATCTCTAAAAGCACAAGATTTGTACAGCAGACAATATATGGTTCCCCTTGCATCTCTAAAAGCACAAGATTTATACAGCAGACAATATATGGTTCCCTTGCATTCTCTAAAAGCACAAGATTTATACAGCAGACAATATATGGTTCCCTTGCATCTCTAAAAGCACAAGATTTAACAGCAGACAATATATGGTTCCCCTTGCATCTCTAAAAGCACAAGATTTATACAAGCAGACAATATATGGTTCCCTTGCATCTCTAAAAGCACAAGATTTGTACAGCAGACAATATATGGTTCCCTGTGCATCTCTAAAAGCACAAGATTTGTACAGCAGACAATATATGGTTCCCTTGCATCTCTAAAAGCACAAGATTTGTACAGCAGACAATATATGGTTCCCTTGCATCTCTAAAAGCACAAGATTTGTACAGCAGACAATATATGGTTCCCTTGCATCTCTAAAAGGCACAAAGATTTATACAGCAGACAATATATGGTTCCCTTGCATCTCTAAAAGCACAAGATTTATACAGCAGACAATATATGGTTCCCTTGCATCTCTAAAAGCACAAGATTTATACAGCAGACAATATATGGTTTCCCGTGCATCTCTAAAAGCACAAGATTTGTACAGCAGACAATATATGGTTCCCTTGCATCTCTAAAAGCACAAGATTTATACAGGCAGACAATATATGGTTCCCTTGCATCTCTAAAAGCACAAGATTTATACAGCAGACAATATATGGTTCCCTTGCATCTCTAAAAGCACAAGATTTATACAGCAGACAATATATGGTTCCCTTGCATCTCTAAAAGCACAAGATTTATACAGCAGACAATATATGGTTCTCTTGCATCTCTAAAAGCACAAGATTTGTACAGCAGACAATATATGGTTCCCTTGCATCTCTAAAAGCACAAGATTAGTACAGCAGACAATATATGGTTTCTCTTGCATCTCTAAAAGCACAAGATTTATACAGCAGACAATTATGGTTCTCTTGCATCTCTAAAAGCACAAGATTTATACAGCAGACAATATATGGTTCCCTTGCATCTCTAAAAGCACAAGATTTGTACAGCAGACAATATATGGTTCCCTTGCATCTCTAAAAGCACAAGATTTATACAGCAGACAATATATGGTTCCCTTGCATCTCTAAAAGCACAAGATTTATACAGCAGACAATATATGGTTCCCTTGCATCTCTAAAAGCACAAGATTTATACAGCAGACAATATATGGTTCCCTTGCATCTCTAAAAGCACAAGATTTATACAGCAGACAATATATGGTTCTCTTGCATCTCTAAAAGCACAAGATTTATACAGCAGACAATATATGGTTCCCTTGCATCTCTAAAAGCACAAGATTTATACAGCAGACAATATATGGTTCTCCTTGCATCTCTAAAAGCACAAGATTTATACAGCAGACAATATATGGTTCTCTTGCATCTCTAAAAGCACAAGATTTATACAGCAGACAATATATGGTTCCCTTGCATCTCTAAAAGCACAAGATTTATACAGCAGACAATATATGGTTCTCTTGCATCTCTAAAAGCACAAGATTTGTACAGCAGACAATATATGGTTCCCTTGCATCTCTAAAAGCACAAGATTTATACAGCAGACAATATATGGTTCCCTTGCATCTCTAAAAGCACAAGATTTTTACAGCAGACAATATTTGGTTCCCTTGCATCTCTAAAAGCACAAGATTTGTACAGCAGACAATATATGGTTCTCTTGCATCTCTAAAAGCACAAGATATGTACACAGCAGACAATTATATGGATCCCTTGCTTCTCTACAGCACCAAGATTTGTACATCAGACAATATATGGTTCGCTTGCATCTCTAAAAGCACAAGATTTATACATCAGACAATATATGGTTCCCTTGCATCTCTAAAAGCACAAGATTTGTACAGCAGACAATATATGGTTCCCTTGCATCTCTAAAAGCACAAGATTTGTACAGCAGGACATATATGGTTCCCTTGCATCTCTAAAAGCACAAGATTTGTACAGCAGACAATATATGGTCTCCTTGCATCTCTAAAGGCACAAGATTTATACAGCAGACAATATATGGTTCCCTTGCATCTCTAAAAGGCCACAAGATTTATACAGCAGACAATATATGGTTCTCCTTGCATCTCTAAAAGCACAAGATTTATACAGCAGACAATATATGGTTCCCTTGCATTCTAAATGCAAAGATTTATACAAGCAGACAATATATGGTTCCCTTGCATCTCTAAAAGCACAAGATTTATAAGCACGACAATATATGGTTCCTTTGCATTTCTAAAAGCACAAGATTTATACAGCAGACAATATATGGTTCCCTTGCATGTCCTAAAAGCACAAGATTTATACAGACAGACAATATATGGTTCCCTTGCATGTCTAAAGCACAAGATTTATACAGCAGACATTATATGGTTCCCTAGCATGCTCTAAAAGCACAAGATTTATACAGCAGACAATATATGGTCCCCTTGCATCTCTAATAAGCACAAGATTGTACAGCAGACAATATATGGTTCCACTTGCATCTCTAAAAGCACAAGATTTGTACAGCAGACATATATATGGTTCTCTTGCATCTCTAAACAGCACAAGATTTTTACAGCAGACAATATATGGTTCTCTTGCATCTCTAAAAGCACAAGATTTATACAACAGACAATATATGGTTCCCTTGCATCTCTAAAAGCACAAGATTTATACAACAGACAATATATGGTTCCCTTGCATCTCTAAAAGCACAAGATTTATACAGCAGACAATATATGGTTCTCTTGCATCTCTAAAAGCACAAGATTTGTACAGCAGACAATATATGGTTCTCTTGCATCTCTAAAAGCACAAGATTTGATCAGCAGACAATATATGGTTCCCTTCCCTTGCATCTCTAAAAGCACAAGATTTGTACAGCAGACAATATATGGTTCCCTTGCATCTCTAAAAGCACAAGATTTATACAGCAGACAATATATGGTTCCCTTGCATCTCTAAAAGCACAAGATTTATACAGCAGACAATATATGGTTCCCTTACATCTCTAAAAGCACAAGATTTATACAGCAGACAATATATGGTTCCCTTGCATCTCTAAAAGCACAAGATTTATACAGCAGACAATATATGGTTCCCTTGCATCTCTAAAAGCACAAGATTTATACAGCAGACAATATATGGTTCTCTTGCATCTCTAAAAGCACAAGATTTATACAGCAGACAATATATGGTTCCCTTGCATGTCTAAAAGCACAAGATTTATACAGCAGACAATATATGGTTCCCTTGCATCTCTAATAGCACAAGATTTGTACAGCAGACAATATATGGTTCCCTTGCATCTCTAAAAGCACAAGATTTGTACAGCAGACAATATATGGTTCTCTTGCATCTCTAAAAGCACAAGATTTATACAGCAGACAATATATGGTTCTCTTGCATCTCTAAAAGCACAAGATTTATACAACAGACAATATATGGTTCCCTTGCATCTCTAAAAGCACAAGATTTATACAACAGACAATATATGGTTCCCTTGCATCTCTAAAAGCACAAGATTTATACAGCAGACAATATATGGTTCTCTTGCATCTCTAAAAGCACAAGATTTGTACAGCAGACAATATATGGTTCTCTTGCATCTCTAAAAGCACAAGATTTGTACAGCAGACAATATATGGTTCCCTTGCATCTCTAAAAGCACAAGATTTGTACAGCAGACAATATATGGTTCCCTTTGCATCTCTAAAAGCACAAGATTTATACAGCAGACAATATATGGTTCCCTTGCATCTCTAAAAGCACAAGATTTATACAGCAGACAATATATGGTTCCTTACATCTCTAAAAGCACATATTTATACAGCAGACAATATATGGTTCCCTTGCATCTCTAAAAGCACAAGATTTATACAGCAGACAATATATGGTTCCCTTGCATCTCTAAAGCACAAGATTTATCAGCAGGACAATATATGGTTCTCTTGCATCTCTAAAAGCACAAGATTTATACAGCAGACAATATATGGTTCCCTTGCATGTCTAAATGCACAAGATTTTATACAGCAGACAATATATGGTTCCCTTGCTGTCTAAATGCACAAGATTTATACAGCAGACAATATATTGGTTCCTTGCATCTCTAAAAGCACAAGATTTATACAGCAGACAATATATGGTTCCCTTTCATTTCTAAAAAGCACCTAGATTTGTACAGCAGACAATATATTGGTTCTCTTGCATCCTCTAAAGCACAAGATTTATACAGCAGACAATATATGGTCTCCCTTGCATCTCTAAAAAGCCACATGATTTATACAGCAGACAATATATGGTTCCCTTGCATCTCTAAAAGCACAAGATTTATACAGCACAGACAATATATGGTTCCTCTTGCATCTCTAAAAGCACAAGATTTGTACAGCAGACAATATATGGTTCCCTTGCATCTCTAAAAGCACAAGATTTACTACAGCAGACAATATATGGTTCCCTTGCATCTCTAAAAGACAAGATTTGTACAACAGACAATATATGGTTCCCTTGCATCTCTAAAAGCACAAGATTTGTACAGCAGAACAAATATGGTTCTCTTGCATCTCTAAAAGCACAAGATTTGTACAGCAGACAATATATGGTTCCCTTGCATCTCTAAAGCACAAGATTGTACAAGCCAGACAATATATGGTTCTCTTGTATCTCTAAAGCACACAGATTTTTACAGCAGACACAACGTATGGTTCCCTTGCATCTCTAAAAGCACTAGATTTATACAGCAGACAATCTATGGTTCCCTTGCATCTCTAAAAGCACAAGATTTGTACAGCAGACAATATATGGTTCCCTTGCATCTCTAAAAGCACAAGATTTGTACAGCAGACAATATATGGTTCCCTTGCATCTCTAAAAGGCACAAGATTTATACAGCAGGACAATATATGGTTCACTTGCATTCTAAATGGCACAAGATTTATACAGCAGACAATATATGGTTCTCTTGCATCTCTAAATGCACAAGATTTATACAGCAGACAATATATGGTTCTCTTGCATCTCTAAAAGCACAAGATTTATACAGCAGACCAATATATGGTTCCCTTGCATCTCAAAAAGCACAAGATTTATACTGCAGACAATATATGGTTCTCTTGCATCCCTCTAAAAAGCACAAGATTTATACAACAGACAATATATGGTTCCCTTGCATCTCTAAAAGCACAAGATTTATACAGAAGACAATTATATGGTTCCCTTGCATCTCTAAAAGCACAAGATTTATACAGCAGACAATATATGGTTCTCTTGCATCTCTAAAAGCACAAGATTTGTACAGCAGACAATATATGGTTCTCTTGCATCTCTAAAAGCACAAGATTTATACAGCAGACAATATATGGTTCTCTTGCATCTCTAAAAGCACAAGATTTGTACAACAGACAATATATGGTTCCCTTGCATCTCTAAAAGCACAAGATTTATACAGCAGACATATATGGTTTCCCTTGCATCTCTAAAAGCACAAGATTTATACAGCAGACAATATATGGTTCTCCTTGCATCTCTAAAAGCACAAGATTTGTACAGCAGACAATATATGGTTCTCTTGCATCTCTAAAAGCACAAGATTTGTACAGCAGACAATATATGGTCTCCCTTGCAATCTCTAAAAGCACAAGATTTATACAGCAGACAATATATGGTTCCCTTGCATCTCTAAATGCACAAGATTTATACAGCAGACAATATATGGTTCCCTTGCATCTCTAAAAGCACAAGATTTGTACAGCAGACAATATATGGTTCCTTGCATCTCTAAAAGCACAAGATTTGTACAGCAGACAATATATGGTTCTCCTTGCATCTCTAAAAGCACAAGATTTATACAGCAGACAATATATGGTTCCCTTGCATCTCTAAAAGCACAAGATTTATACAGCAGACAATATATGGTTCTCTTGCATCTCTAAAAGCACAAGATTTATACAGCAGACAATTGTATGGTTCTCCTTGCATCTCCTATAAGCACAAGATTTATACAGCAGACAATATATGGTCTCCCTTGCATCTCTAAAGCACAAGACTTTGTACAGCAGCAATATATGGTTCTCTTGAATCTCTAAAAGCACAAGACTTTATACAGCAGACAATATATGGTTCCTCTTGCATCTCTAAAAGCAACAAGATTTATACAGCAGACAATATATGGTTCTCTTGCATCTCTAAAAGCACAAGATTTGATACAACAGACAATATATGGTTCCCTTGCATCTCTAAAAGCACATAGATTTGTACAGCAGACAATATATGGTTCCCTTGCATCTCTAAAAGCACAAGATTTATACAGCAGACAATATATGGTTCTCTTGCATCTCTAAAAGCACAAGATTTGTACAGCAGACAATATATGGTTCTCTTGCATCTCTAAAAGCACAAGATTTGTACAGCAGACAATATATGGTTCCCTTGCATCTCTAAAAGCACAAGATTTGTACAGCAGACAATATATGGTTCCCTTGCATCTCTAAAAGCACAAGATTTATACAGCAGACAATATATGGTTCCCTTGCATCTCTAAAAGCACAAGATTTATACAGCAGACAATATATGGTTCCCTTACATCTCTAAAAGCACAATATTTATACAGCAGACAATATATGGTTCCCTTGCATCTCTAAAAGCACAAGATTTATACAGCAGACAATATATGGTTCCCTTGCATCTCTAAAAGCACAAGATTTATACAGCAGACAATATATGGTTCTCTTGCATCTCTAAAAGCACAAGATTTATACAGCAGACAATATATGGTTCCCTTGCATGTCTAAATGCACAAGATTTATACAGCAGACAATATATGGTTCCCTTGCAGTCCTAAATGCACAAGATTTATACAGCAGACAATATATGGTTTCTTGCATCTCTAAAAGCACAAGATTTATACAGCAGACAATATATGGTTCCCTTTCATTTCTAAAAGCACAAGATTTGTACAGCAGACAATATATGGTTCTCTTGCATCTCTAAAAGCACAAGATTTATACAGCCAGACATATATGGTCTCTTGCATCTCTAAAAGCAAGACAAGATTATACAGCAGACAATATATGGTTCCCTTGCATCTCTAAAAGCACAAGATTTGTACAGACAGACAATATATGGTCCCTTGCATCTCTAAAAGCACAAGATTTGTACAGCAGACAATTTACTGTTTCTCTTGCATCTCTAAAAGCACAAGATTTGTACAGCAGACAATATATGGTTCACCTTGCATCTCTAAAAGCACAAGATTTGTACAACAACAGACAATATATGGTTCCTTGCATCTCTAAAAGCACAAGATTTTTACAGCAGACAATATATGGTTCCCTTGCATCTCTAAAAGCACAAGATTTGTACAGCAGACAATATATGGTTCCCTTTGCATCTCTAAAGCACAAGATTTGTACAGCAGACAATATATGGTTCCCTTGCATCTCTAAAAGCACAAGATTTGTACAGCAGATCAATATATGGTTCCCTTGCATCTCTAAATGCACAAGATTTATACAGCAGACAATATATGGTTCCCTTGCATCTCTAAAAGCACAAGATTTGTACAGCAGACAATATTTGGTTCCCTTGCATCTCTAAAAGCACAAGATTTGTACAGCAGACAATATATGGTTCTCTTGCATCTTCTAAAAAGCACTAAGATCTTATACAGCAGAAATATATGGTTCACTTGCATCTCTAAAAAGCACAAGATTTATACAGCAGACATCTATATGGTTCCACTTGCATCTCTAAAAAGCACAAGATTTATACAGCAGACTATATATGGTCTCCCCTTTGCATCTCTAAAAGCACAAGATTTATACAGCAGACAATATATGGTTCACTTGCATCTCTAAAAGCACAAGATTTGTACAGCCAGACAATATATGGTTCTCTTGCATCTCTAAAGCACAAGATTTTTATACAGCAGACAATATATGGTTCCCTTGCCTCTCTAAAAGCACAAGATTTGTACAAGCAGACAATATATGGTTCTCTTGCATCTCTAAAGCACAAGATTTATACAGCAGACAATATATGGTTCCTTGCATCTCTATAAGCACAAGATTTATACAGCAGACAAGATATGGTTCTATTGCATCTCTAAAAGCACAAGATTGATTTACAGCAGACAATATATGGTTCCCTTGCATCTCTAAAAGCACAAGATTTGACAGCAGACAATATATGGTTCCCTTGCATCTCTAAAAGCACAAGATTTATACAGCAGACAATATATGGTTCCTTGCATCTCTAAAAGCACAAGATTTATACAGCAGACAATATTGTTATGGTTCAATGGTTCCCTTACATCTCTAAAAGCACAAGATTTATACAGCAGACAATATATGGTTCCTCTTGCATCTCTAAAAGCACAAGATTTATTACAGCAGACAATATATGGTATCCTTGCATCTCTAAAAGCACAAGATTTATACAGCAGACAACTATATGGTTCTCCTTAGACATCTCTAAAAGCACAAGATTTATACAGCAGACAATATATGGTTCCCTTGCATTTCTCAAAGGCACAAGATTTATACAGCAGACATTATATGGTTCCCATGCATCTCTAAAAGCACAAGATTTAGTACAGCAGACAATATATGGTTCCCTTGCATCTCTAAAAGCACAAGATTTACTACAGCAGACAATATATGGTTCCCTCTTGAATCTCTAAAAGCACAAGATTTGTACAGCAGACAATATAAGGTTCCCTTGCATCTCCTAAAAGCACAAGATTTATACAGCAGACAATATATGGTTCCCTTGCATCCCCTCTAAAAGACCCAAGCTTTGTACAGCAGACAATATATGGTTCCCTTGCATCTCTAAAAGCACAAGATTTATACAGCAGACAATATATGGTTCCCTTGCATCTCTAAAGCACAAGATTTGTACAGCAGACAATAACTGGTCTCCCTATGCATCTCTAAAAGCACACAAGATTTGTACAGCAGGACAATATATGGTTCCCTTGCATCTCTAAAAGCACAAGATTTGTACAGCAGACAATATATGGTTCACTTGCATCTCTAAAAGCACAAGATTTGTACAGCAGACAATATATGGTTCCCTCTGCATCTCTAAAAAGCACAAGATTTATACAGCAGAACAATATATGGTTCCCTTGCATCTCTATAAGCACAAGATTTATACAGCAGACAATATATGGTTCCCTTGCATCTCTAAAAGCACCAAGATTTATACAGCAGACAATATATGGTTCCCTTGCATCTCTAAAAGCTACAAGATTTATACAGCAGACAATATATGGTTCCCTTGCATGTCTAAAGCACAAGATTTATACAGCAGACAATATATGGTTCCCTTGCAATCCTAAAAGCACAAGATTTATACAGCAGACAATATATGGTTCTCCTTGCATTCTCTAAAAGCACAAGATTTTACAGCAGACAATATATGGTTCCCTTGCATCTCTAAAAGCACAAGATTTATACAGCAGACAATATATGGTTCCCTTGCTTCTCTAAAAGCACAAGATTTATACAGCAGACAATAATGGTTCCCTTGCATCTTCTAAAAGCACAAGATTTGTACAGCAGACAATATATGGTTCTCTTGCATCTCTAAAAAGCACAAGATTTTATACAGCAGACAATATCATGGTTCTCTGTACAATCTACCTAAAAGCACAAGATTTATACAGCAGACAATATATGGTTCCCATGCATCTCTAAAAGCACAAGATTAGTACAGCAGACAATATATGGTTTCCCTTGCATTCTAAAAGCACAAGATTTATACACAGACAATATATGGTTCTCCTTGCAAGCTCTAAAGCACAAAGATTTATACAGCCAGACAATATATGGTTCTCTTGCATCTCTAAAAGCACTAGATTTGTACAGCAGACACTATATGGTTCCTCTTGCATCTCTAAAAGCCACAAGATTTGTACAGCAGACAATATATGGTTCTCTTGCATCTCTAAAAGCACAATATTTATACAGCAGACAATATATGGTTCTCTTGCATCTCTAAAAGCACAAGATTTATACAACAGACAATATATGGTTCCCTTGCATCTCTAAAAGCACAAGATTTATACAGCAGACAATATTTGGTGCCCTTGCATCTCTAAAAGCACAAGATTGTAACAGCAGACAATATATGGTTCCTCCTTGCATCTCTAAAAGCACAAGAATTGTACAGCAGACAATATATGGTTCTCTTGCATCTCTAAAAGCCACAAGATTTATTACAGCAGACAATATATGGTTCCCTTGCATCTCTAAAAGCACAAGATTGTATACAGCAGACAATATATGGTTCCTTTGCATCTCTAAAAGCACAAGATTTATACAGCAGACAATATATGGTTCCCTTGCATCTCTAAAAGCACAAGATATATACAGCAGACAATAAATGGTTCCCCTGCATCTCTAAAAGCACAATATTTATTACAGCAGACAATATATGGGTTCCCTTGCATCTCAAAAAGCACAAGATTTATACAGCAGACAATATATGGTTCCCTGCATCTCTAAAGCACAATATTTTATACAGCAGACAATATATGGTTCCCTTGCATCTCTAAAAGCACAAGATTTATACAGCAGACAATATATGTTCCTCTTGCATCTCTAAATGCACAAGATTTAGTACAGCAGACAAGTATATGGTGCTCCTTGCATATTCTAAATGCAACAAGATTTGTACCGCAGACATACTATGGATCTTGCAATCTCATAAACGCAAAAGATTTGTACTAGTCAGACATATATATTGGTTCCCTTTGCATCTCTAAAAGCACAAGATTTTTACAGCAGACAATATATTGGGTCTCTATGCATCTCTAAAGCACACAAGATATATACAGCAGACAATATTTGGGTACCATACATCTCTTAAAAGCTCAATATATATAACAGCAGTACAATATATGGATCCCTTGCATCTCTAAAAGCACAAGATTTATACAGCAGACAATATATGGTTCCCTTGCATCTCTAAAAGCACAAGATTTGTACAGCAGGACAATATATGGTTCTCT